>NW_015632036.1:233351-251303 GCF_001515625.1 Sinocyclocheilus rhinocerous
TTCAACACTGATAATAAATCAGCATATTAGAATGATTTCAGAAGGATCATGTGACACTGAAGACTGGAATAATGGCTGATGAAAATTCAGCACTGCTTCACAGAAATAAATTATATTTTAAAGTATATTAAAATAGGAAACCAATATTAGAAATTGCAGTAATATTTCACAATATTACTGTTTTTTTCTGTATATTTGATCGAATAAATACAGCCTTGATGAGCAAAAGAAACTCCAAATCTTACTGATCCCAAAGTTTTTTTTATATACTGTATATACTATATATATATATATATATATATATGTATGTATGTATGTATTTATTTTAGGACTAATTGATGACGGGCTGTTGAATTATTAGAAAATAATGTACACCTGAGGTGGTAGAGAAAGAGAGAGAGAGAGAGATTAAGTTTGTGTGTGAATTACCTGAGTCTGTGCGTCTCAAAACAGAGTTCAGCAGCAGCGTCTCTACTAATAGCGAAACTTTAAGTTCATCTGCTTCAAGAACAGTGCCGTTATTACCTAGCTAGTGAGAAATGACATGTAGCTTTCAAGTTGCTAAACTATTTTACTGCTAAAAATTGTCCGTTTCTGTCACGTTGTTTTGTCACGTTTCTGTGTGAGAGTCCGTCCGTCCTGTATGTGTGTGCGTTTGTATGGGAGAGAGAGACTGGGAGAAAAGGAGTATGTGCTTTCCGTATAACAAAACATAATTTTGTGGCAAAAAGATGGAAATAATTTGTCATTTTTTATCTTATTGTTTATTTATTTGTTTGTTTATTTATTTACTTAGTGTTGTGATGGGTTTTGGTTCTTTTGCTGTTGTAGATTGAAGGACCTGGCTTTGAAATAGCCTAACTGAAATCATTTGGAGAAATGATTCGGACATGTAATGCGGTCAAGACCTGGCTGGAACTACTTTAGCTGTGTGTTTCCCAGAAAATAATTGCATACCTTAGAAAGTTCGTCAGCCAATCAGATTAAAGCATTCAACAGCCTTTTTCATATTTGATGAAACCCAGGAACCTTAAGAAGCTAAAAGACTAAAAAGGAGTTGATATGCCAAGAACCATGTGGAGCTGCAAAGAACCTTTTAGCTCACAGGGGGGTCCGTTGAATGTTAATGGCTCTACTTAGAAAAATTTGTCATCTAAAGGACTGTTGAAGTACCTTTTTTAAAATGTTGGAACATTCATTCCTGTGAAGCCCATTGTAATGAAGTAGATATTAGAGCAGAAAAGCGTGGGTGGGCACACTGCTCTTAGTTTAGAAAGCTATAGCAGCGCAGCAGTTCATACAGTAATGAACTCTCAAGCTGTTCATGTGTTTACCACAAATAACCTTTAGTACGAACAATCAGAGGATGTTACTTTAAAGGAATAGTTCACCCATAGTTCATAATTGAAACATTATGTGGGTGTGTGTTGAATAAGTGGTGCATGTTGAACTAGTGACTTGTAGCTCAAGAACCTTAAATCTTACACATACACTCAACCCTGGAAAGCATCTCCACAAATTTAGCTCCTCAGTACAGTATATAATCTATTTCTAGGGCTCCAGATAGTGAGTGAATGGTTGCCTTTGCACCTTTAAAAAAATGTCATTATAAATTATTATAATATAATATAATATATACATTAGCAGTGGGGATTTTTCATTTATTTTTTTCTGCAGGTTGCATTGTTCTGTGAGTAGGTGGTGACAAGTGTCTGTCTTTATTAGTGAGTGACTTTATTATGAGTGACTGAATCTTTCATTCAACTAATGCTCAAAACACTGATTCATTCATAAACTAAACAAGTGGCTGTTTTTTTTTTTCAAGTCGTTGAATCATTCACACAAAGACCTGTTTATCTTTTTTCATTGGCATCGAAGGAAAAACAAGTTTTTAATTACACCCACCAAAAATTTGTAGATTTCAAACAACAAATTGGAGTAGAGTATCATTAAAAAGTTGATATAAAAACCTCCTTATGAGCAAATGTAATGTTTTCATACAACTTAGTTTTTATTTGAGTGCTGATTATTTAATACATTTGATGAATTCATTGTTTTTTAAATACAGTATATCTATGGCTTCAGTTTTCTGTGTTTGTAAAAAATTATTTTGGAGCATTACTATAATTTACAGTAAGATGAAATTAAAAATGAATTTTTGAACCAAAAGTTGACAATCCTATGTTATGCTATGCTGTGCTGTGTTGTGCTGTGCTATGTTATGCTGTGTTATGTTGTGCTATGCTATGCGTATAATTTTGGTTGTGAGTGCAGCCAAGCAGTGTGTGTTCATTCTGAGACAAACACGCCTTTATGGCTCTGCACTCATTTAGTTAATTGCATTTGCTTGTCAGCTGAAGCTTTTATGTGAAGAGGGGATTACAGGAATGACTTTACTGATATACACGGCACGCCATGTCGGCTCAATACTGAGGTCATATCTTTGACATTTCTAAATATCTAAATGCTTGTCCCTGCAAATTAAATGCTTGTGGCAAATGAATCAACTAGTGGCCTAAAGAGCAACTTTATCATAAACTTTATTATGTATGATGCTGACCTTTAATGGCACACTGACAATTCTTCTTTGACAACGTGTATTTTACTTATGATTCTGTTTATTCTACAGTGTGTCACTTATTTCGTAAAAATTCATTATTTTGTTTTTGTATGTGTGTGTATGCTGGTATGTGACATTCATCCTCCTGCACACACACACACACAATTCATGTTTTTTTAGATCTTTTTATGATCTAATGTCACCTTCCACTCATTAGCACTTTAAACTAGCAGGACGTGTGGCAGGTCAAAGGAAATAGAGGCTTTTGAAAAAAAATACTGGTGTGACTGAGCAATGCAAGAGAATAACACCGGTGAGAGAGCAGGAGATGGATGAGGTTAAATGGTGAGGAGGACATTAATTAAAAACCGTTGAGCAAAAGACGAATAGCCTACTCTTAATTATACATGCGCTGTGCACACAAACGCACTGGTTTATAAATGAATGTGACTGCTTAATATGAACTGTGCTTAATATGATCCAAAGACATTGGATTGATGTATCCTGTGTTTTGGAGTTACACAGCTTTTTTTAAAGATTAAAGCAAGCAATCACACAGTGGTTTGTGAAACGGGGCAAAGAATTTTGGTGTCAGTGTCAAGAAAAAAAAGTAACTTGTAGAGTTGTCAGTGCTTTTGGGGGGAATGTTCATATCACATGTTTTACATTTGGCAGTACATTAAAGCTATATGTGAATGTACTGCCACAGAACAGATGTGAAGTTAAACTTGTCTTCATTCTGTCCATCATAGCATTGTACTAAAAATGATGGTCTGAAGCTGTGTGTGGTTGGAGCATGGGTTTGGAGGCCAGTGTTTAGCTGGGTTAAGTATACCTCTCTGTGTGAATGGTTAGTAAACGAAACCTTATATCACCCTAGGGCAAAGCCAGCCATCTGTATTCTGTCATTATTGTCAGCCACAGACCATACAATGTACCCAAACTATCACCCAGACACACACAGTAGAAATGATTACAAAGTCATTCTGCTTCTTGCACTCAAGTACATACACATCACTCAATTATGTGACACAATCAGTCATACTGAAACAAAGTAGAAAAGACATTTTTCCATTTGTTTATGTGTGTGCATGTAAGTCTTTATGAAAACTCTCTGAGACTGATGTGGATAAGTTTTTCTGCCGCTGTAAGCAGTTGTTTACTGCTGATACCAATAACAACCATGCTCTCAGCCAATTCACCTTTAATGCACATCAATACTGTCTGTGAACACTTGCTTACATAAACATAAACCATATCATGTAGACTTTTTGAGGATGTCCCTCAGGTTTGATAAAGATGGATGCTATGGTCATTGATTACTTGTTCGTTCTTTCACATGTAGAGGTGTTTGTGTGTATCCTGAGTTCAGATGACCTGTTTCAACATGCTGTACCTCCTCTGTAATTACACACACTAATATGTCTGCCTTATATACTGTCAATCAATCAAACTCCTCTAGACTTCTGTAGCTAGTTGTCTGCACTGTACATTGGAGTGTTTTGCAATGGTTTTGACCTTTAAAGTGCCCTGTGAATGGTTCTGAACCCCATAACCCCGGCACCCCTCACCCAAACCCCAAACCCCTTATTGGTACCTCGTATTATATTATTATTATTATTATTATTATTATTTTGCTCTATTGTATGTTTTCTTTTGCTCCAGAGCAGTGACTCAAGATGAATGCATGTGGTCTATTAACTTTTGTTTTTCGCCTTTTCCCTTTTGTTCTCTCCCTCTGGCTGTCCACCTCAGATTAATTAAGAACAATATATCAGTCATTATGATCTTTTTAGACATGACTGGAAGGAAATTCACATTTGTGGTTAAATTTCTCCCCCTCCTTCCCTCTCTTTCCTCTCTTTGTCTTTTATATTCACACAAAGATACACATTCTTACTTCTTATGGGTAAAACACACACAAACCGGTTCCTCTTCCTCTTCTCCCATTAGAATATACATTGTATGATGATGTTAATTACATTTAACTTCAAAACTTTGCACAACAAAAACTTTCCTCAAAAAAGGAAGATAGGACAACACTATGAAGAAATGAATCATAAAAACCAATTGGAAGCAATATTCCAATTGGTTTTTATGATTCATTTCTTCATAGTGTTGTCCTATCTTCCTTTTTTGAGGAAAGTTTTTGTTGTGCAAAGTTTTTGTCGCAGCATCTGTATGTATAGCTTGATATTCATTCATTCATGGACATCTTAAGAGCTGAAAAGAAGGTACCTTCCACTGAGGATGATGAATGAGAGAAAGAGAGGGAAATGTGGGACTGGATTTAGTCTCGCAGCAAAAAGAAAGCACAAGCACGAGAGAAAGAGATCCTGTCCCTGCTGTGGTGGCTTTTTAAAGCATGTCACGAGCAGACACTGATTTCCACTCAGCGACAATAAAAGTCAGTGACAGCCGTCTCTCTAAATCCTCATTGACCTGTTATGTATAATGGACTTTACAGAAAGACTTGGCTCTGAGAATCTTTCCTCACATCGAGAGTTTAAAGGAAGAACAGTAGGCCTTGATGACATGGAAACAAAGTGCATTCTACAAGTTGTGCATTTTTTCCCCTTTCACTCTCACTTGGGTTGTTTGGCAGTGCAGAGAACAGGTTAGATGCTCACCTGAATGAACAGAGATGTGTGCTGGGATTATCAGAGCAATACATCTGCAGGAAAATAATGTCTTATGTCCAGAAGTGTTCCTTGAATTTGAAATAAGATATCAATAGCATATCCCTAAATATCCCTAAATCAACCCTGGTCCTGGGCGCCCCCCAGCACTGCACATTTTGTGTGTTTCCCTAATCAAACACACCTGATTCAACTCATTAGCTCATTAAAAGAAACTCCAGGACCTGAAATGGGTGTCAGATAAGGGAGACATACAAAATGTGCAGTGTTGGGGGGCGCTCAGGACCAGGGTTGAGAAACACTGCCCTAAATGCATATCTTAGAAGGGACTAAGATTTGTTTCTACGAAACAGAAGCACAAAGCAAGTAAGTGAGGATGAGTGTGAGCTCTGGTTCAGGCAAGAGGAGCTGCTGCATGCTAATCAGAAGTGTTTATATACAGAACAATCCATGCAAGCTATAATGAGTAGTAGACAGAGAATTGAGAATCATTCTGGCTAGTTTTTGTCTCTCTTGTCCCTCCATGCCTTTGTACAGAACACTTGTAATGCTAAATGTATTTCTACCTAACTTTCTGCTGCAGTGCACACAAGTCTGTGTATTCTCCAGGAAAGCTTTTATGTATTTAAGTGTTCATTATCTCTTAAGCATTAGACAAACTTTAGCCATCTCTGTGTGGAATGTGAATGAAGATCAACCCAAGCTGTTGAGGCCTAAACTGCTTCTGTCCTCACTCGACCTCAGCTTCTAAAAACACAGAGATTATGACTAAACCTGTACAGACAACCACATTGGACTTTTAGTTTAGATTAAGCTGGTGTTTGGAGAGCGCTAACCCACATTCCAGGGTGAATCATTGGTCTCTCCTTTTTGTTTCTTCTTTTCCCCTTCTTTTTGTTTAGTCTGCTCAATCACATTATGAAGTGCTTTTGTGATTCCCATTTTGGCCGTTCAGTCGCCCTGATTTCCAGCGTACACACTCCCATCATCTCTCACATCTTTACTTCCAATGAGAGGACTAGAGAGCAAATTAAATAGAAGGTTTAATTAAACTCTGATCACATGAGTCTTTATTTGCATAAGAATTTGGCCCCGTGTATGTGTTTGTGGGTGAATAAGAGAAAGAGATTAGGCACATAAAGAGTGATATACAGACCATAGAAGAAGAAAAGCAGACTGGGATGGACTGAGATTCTTGGCTCACAGTTGAAACCGTTTCTTTACTTTTCACCCTCTGCTCTCACAGAAACCATTTGGTGTTATCATCATAACACCGTCCTCAGTTTAACATTCTTGAAAATGCATACGTGTGTGTAATGTTTCAATTGTGAGTGGCAGTAGTGAGACAAATGAGGTTTGTCTGGATTGGATTTGACAAAATTGAGCAATGAACTGATTTTCATGACCTCCATAAACCTTTTTAGTAAGAAGCTTGGAAGAGGGATTTCTGTCTGCATTTTCAAAAGAAACAAGCATCGTTTCTTCCGAAATGAAGCTTTGTGTTTTGTAATGTCAAGATGTTCTCATGCTCATAGGACTGGTTGTTGTTTTGTGTTGTTCCAGGAGCTGCTTATTCAATTCTTCAGGGATGGTCACAGGATGATGATGTCACTGTGGAACTGTTGAGGAGGAGACGCTGGCTTCTCCTGGAGCCCCTTCCAATGGAAAGTAACAAAGCCAGTCAAGACAGTTTGAAGCCTGAGTCTCAGGATTCACCTGTTATACTGACTGATGACAACGCAGACAACAGCTCCCAAAAAATGGTAGCCTTTAATCTTTAACAAAATATTAATTTTCCCTAAGGGGCCATTCATGCCTTTTTCCATTCCACTGCGCTACTTTTCATTGTTTTCCTATGTAAACACATGCTAGATGGACATCTTTGACCATTATGCTTGCATGTTTTGCCGCGTCTCAAACATCACACAGCAATCTAAAAAAAATGAAGTGCTCAAGTAAAAGAAGTTCAACTTTTAGAAAATGTGTCGTGAGACCTTAGGACACAGGTTATCAAACCCTGGGTCGTGACCCTCTGGTGGGTCGTGAGACTTAAAAATAACAAACTTTATTAACAAAATTTAACTTTAATAACAAATTAAACAAACAACAGCCGTCTCACAGCTAAATGCTGCATAAACGTAAACAAAACCACAACGTAAAGTCCCAGGCCTGGTCCTCTCTCACCTTGCTTTCACTGTTGTCACTCCTCCTTTTATACTTTCAGACCTCCTCTGTGGAGTTCCAGACCGGTGTGTGGCGCAGGTGTCGCTTCCACCATCCTCACTCCACTCTCACAACTTTGGCCCCGCCCTGCTTCACGCCTCTCTCTCTGATTTTTTTTTTCTTGAGAACCAAATCATATTTGAATGATTTCTTAAGGGTCATGTGACATTGAAGACTGGAGTAATGGCTGCTGAAAATTCAGCTTTACCTTAGTGGGCTGGTCTTAGTGGCCGGGATGAGCACAATGAGGAGTTGTACATCCATCTATGTGATAATTTTAGGCATATGAAAAACATCATGCACATGTTTTCAGTATTGAATTAGTTTCCCCACATGATGATTACTTCAAAGCACTTTGTGTGTACACAGTATGTAGTTGCTAATTGTAATGGCCACTGGCTGTTTCCTTTTATGTTGTTTTACAAGGTCTGTGTGATGGAGCTTTAAGGTCCATTCACACCAAGAACGATAACTACAAAATTAACTATATTAGCGTCCACATCAGAGGACGATGTCGTCTGTTTATTCTAAGTGCACGCTTCTCTACCGCTTGAAATTCTCGAGCTCATTATAGCAGGATTGATTCTGATTGAGTGTCAATGTTTTTATCATTCATCAGCTGGAAAAATCATTCTGAAAGTGATTCCAATGATATTGTTTATCTGTGCCTTTATCGTTATAGCTGTGGTGTGGATTCTTTAATATTGAGAACGATTTTTAGAACCATATCTTTTTATAGTTATCGTCCTTGGTGTGAACAGGCCTTAAAGGCGCAATAGGAGATCTTGGAAAATGCTAACTTTAGCCTGATAGCACTGAAAGCGAATGTCCCACCCTCCCTGCAATCGCCGTCCAAAGCCACGCCCCCTGAATGCATATACGCTCACTCACAGACCAGAGTACCAGAGACAACATTACTACAATAGGCTACATCAGGTTCCCAATTCCAGCCCATGTTCCGAAGTGAAGTAAACTTCAACGGATTTCCCCTGCTCAGGGAGTAGGGAGCAATGAACTCTGTGTAGGGATCATATCGATCAGAACCCAGTTCATGCACGTAGCTCACTTCTAACGAGCTGGTTATCTGAATCGGGTGTGTTAACTAAGCGAGACATTCAAAATATGCAGAGCGGGGGGCGCGAGGACTGGATTAATCGCTGGGCTACATCATGCGTCATTCACCGGTGAGAAAACTTTAAAAGTACTACAATACCAGGAAGGAAAATCGGGTTGTTGATTCTCTGGCATTCTCGCTCTGTCTGCACAGCGTACGTGAATGCACTGATGAGGTATCCTGTCTGCGCGAACCGGGTGCGCAGAGGTATGCTAAACATACGTTGACAGGCAGGTAGGAAAGCTTATTAAAACGCTCGGACCGAGCGTTTTGATTGGACGAACATTTCTTGATCCTACGCCTTCCACAGACTTATTAAAACGCTCGGACTGAGCGTTTTGATTGGACGAACATTTCTTGGTCCTACGCCTTCCACAGAATATATGAATACATTTAGACCACTTAACTTAATGATTGCTATCGGGATGTGAAGAGACTTTCAACCAGCATAACAAAAAATGTTTCTGAAGACAATCACCTATTACACCTTTAACTGTTTGAACTCCTACCAGCTCCTGTATACAAACAAATTCCTGTATAAAACACTCATACACACATACACTAGGTGCATCATTTATTTCACATACAACAAAGTGCTTCTGTCATTTTTTATTTTGTGAGTTTCAAAGGCTTGAATTTCTGTTGCTTTTTTATGACATGGCCTCAGGCTTTAATTTAGGCTTTAGTTTGCTTTAGTTTCAGCCTCTGCTTTTGCACTTTAAGAGATTAAACTGTCAAAGATTGCATACCTTATATTCACCTCTCCTTAACTTTGACATATTTCTTTCTTTATGAGAATTGTATTATTTATATAATTCCATGTGAAATTCTTCAGTGCCAGAGTTTTTGATAAGACAGTGCAGAGAATTTTGATCAAGTTTTTTCCTCCTAGGGTTTTACAGACAGCCTTGCCTTGCTCGGTAAACAACAATAGATCAAGCCAGGATGATTTCATTAACGCTCTAAGTGTCATGTCCATTGGCTCTTCTTTTGGATTGTTAGTTTGTCATGCATCATGTCTTCTACTCACAGAGCATGTGTCCATACAGGAATTCATATATATTTGTAAAGTTATATTTTTGGCTTTTTGTTAGTATTTATTATGACAGGACAATGACGATTGGAGAGGAATAATCATGAATAATCATGTCACACTCATAGCCTTGGTCATGTGATCAAGTTTTTTTTGTCACACATTAGACTAATTGGTAGACAAAATATTAATTTTGCTTCGTTTTTAAAACCTACTCATTTATAATAATTGGATCACTGGTGATAGCCTTTGTGGAAAATGGACAAAAGCTTCTGTCAAATGAATAAATGTAAAATGTAAATGTAATGGTCAGTAATTTGAGGGATACAATTTCTCTGAGTTGATTTTCTTTCCGTTAGTTGATCATGTTCTTCTCTCCCTGTCCAAAGCATTATGCTGTTACTAATCAGCAGTCATGGGTTGTGTTTCTGCTGGCACTCAGATTTTCCATCCATTTGCTTGGCAGATGTAACCTGTAGAACTATTCATTTAGTCAAAACATCAAGGTTTTTAGTCACTTTTTAAAAAATTGATATACCAGGAGCATCTCATTGCAAGTATGTGTACACCCGCATACATAAATCCACACTTATCGAAACACGTATATGCCTAATTTATCATGATCTTGTGTCTCAATCACTCAATCATCTCTTTCTCAAATCTTTCTGTTACCCAGCTGGTGAAATGACTGACCCTTTGTTCTTTTCACCTAAGTGGATAGGGAGAACTGGGCTAAAAGAACTCAGTTGACCCTTTTGCAGTTTTGATATTGTCATATTTTCCAGGCAAAGGCTAGACACCTATACAAGTGCTGCTGATCAAAGCTCAGTTCATTAAACCTCTCAGTGTCCCTCATAAATATGTGGTCAGCATTGAAAATGCATATAAACAAAACGAGATTGGCTCAGACTTTTGTTAACATGACTGTATTTTTTTTTTTTCGGGAGAATGTTTGGGTGTGTTTTCAATACTGAAAGACCTAAAATGGTATTTGTTTGTGATATGAAAATCAGAATGGGCTTGTGGCCCTTGATTGTTAAAAGCCTACCATAAACAAATATGGATTGTGTTGGGCTGTTTCTTCTGAGTTTATTAAAGCGATTGTTCACCGAAAAGTGAACATTTCTGTTGTTATTTACACAATCATGCTGTTCCAGACCTATATGATTTTCTTGACAGTAAGTATTGTGTCCTTTAACCTGACTGGCTGTTTGATATTTCCCTGCAGGAGGACACAGATCATAACTACTACACCTCAAAGACTTTTGGCCCCAGTGACCTTATGAGCAAAGAATTATGGGTAAATATCGATCAGATGGACAAGGAGAAGGTGAAGATTCATGGCATCCTGTCCAATACACACCGACAAGCAGCGGTAAGACAGAATTAATTCATTCATTCATCACTCACACACAAATAGAAAGCAGTAGACATCTTCTGAAATGCAAATGATATGAAATTACTACATTTAAGAACAATTACTGTTCATGTTCATTTTCAAACTAAAATAAAAATAACTTAAACAGCTGGGTTTGTCTGTTTGTGTGGATTATGAAAGTAACAGACCAAGTGTTGATCCTCAAATGCCCCATTTCTCTGAAATGGAATCAGGTTTTGGTGTGTCGCCATCCCATTGCTGGAACAGACTGCAATATCCTCACATTGCACTTTCCAAACAAAAGAAACCACAGCGGACAAGCGCACCATAGATTTAGGACAGAAGTCAAATGTATTAGCAGAGTTATGTTTGCTTTAGCCGACCACAGAATGAGTCCATAGAGTCCGTCTAGATGTACACTTACTGTATGTTTTATTGTAATTACGGCCTCTCTCTCTCTCTCTCTCTTTCTCTATCTCTCTCTCTGATTAATAGTTTTATATTGATTCTGCTTATTGTTTAGATCGTTTTATAATCGCAAGCTAAACTCTGTCTTGTTTTCATCCTCAGCGGGTCAATCTCTCCTTTGATTTTCCATTTTATGGGCATTTGTTGCGAGAGATCACCGTTGCAACTGGTGGTAAGTGAACTGTCCTCCTGCATGTGATGTGTGCAGCACAACCAATGATGAGGCTATAAGAGATCGTCTGCCTGCCTCCATGCGATATAAGTATTATACGGCTGAAGTAGAGCATATGATCTATATGAGCTTAAAGAGGAATATATAATTGATTGGTTCTTGCTTGTAGGCATAAGAGCTTGACTGTGAGTCACAGTGTTCTAGTGGATCAGGCTGTGTTTATCAGCTGTGAGAGGTTCCTCTTACAGCTGGCCGTGCATTCTGTAGATATGAGGGCATGGGGATTTTTATTATGATGGTGGTTCATGTGACTCACTGGCTGCTGGAATGTGTCTAAGATGAAGCAGTGAGAGTGAGGAAAAGATAGAAAGAGAAAACCGCTATACAATTTCGCCCTATAATCACATCAGTCATCTCTCTGCGGTTATAAACGGTGAAACACAAGTGATCTAAATTTCCCGGTGATGTTTTCTCAGGAGCGAAAAATCATGCACTGTATCGGTGGTATAAGAGGTACTTTTCCTGCCTTAAAAATAGGTAATAAACAGCACTGGAAAATGTTTGCTAAATCATTCAAATCGGAGTGTCTATTTACATTAAGTCTTGTTGGCAAAGGCGTTTTGCATTAATTCTCTTCCCTTACGCAAAGAAAATATATTTCCTAATATATGAATGATCTATATATATATATATATATATATATATAAACGACATAATGGTATGTTAGAAATTATACAGAATAATATATTGTGTAAATATATTACAATATATTGAATAATACATTTTTCATATATTGAAAATATGTGACAATATATTTACTTGTGTATCACAATATATGTCATTTTATATTCAGTAATACACTTTATAATATATAGATGTACATGTGATAAGATATGGTACTGCATGTGTAAAAATACATTGAACATATATTCATGCAGTATATACACACATATATGGAAATACACTGTGCTGAACAGTGCACTACCATTTTTAAATAAACTAACATATAATTTAATGGTGCTTGGCCAATCGTCTTCCTGACCACAGACTCTACTCTTCTGCACAATGGTAACCCCACAAACTTACACATACCAGAAACCCTTTTACATTTCAAAATAATACAACAGTAAACACTAACAGATATCCCCCTATATTGATATTGAACAAAAACACATGAAATAACACTTAATTTTAACATTTTTACTCTCCTTTAACAGTCAGAAGCAAAGCATGCTGGGAACTAGAAATCTGCTGTAACTCATTCCGTGTATGTGTGTATATATGTGTGTACATACATTCACATTTATATGGGAACATCTATGTGCAATACATACTCAATAAAGGATCAAACAATGCATATTTATTTTTGTCTTCATTTCTAAATATATTTGTATGTGTCAATTTATAGCTATATATATTGTCAATGCATATATTGCTGTATATTGAATAATATAAGCACTAGTTTCCAATATATGGAAATGTATTATGTAATATATTGCATTATATTTTGCAGTATATTACAATATATTTTTGTCTGGTTCAATCAGACAAAATTGCTAAAGAAACTGCTTTGGTAACTAGGACAGGAGTCCGGAGATCAAGGACAGGACAGTGGATTTAGCTTTTGATGTGACCAACTTAGTTTGAATACGCTTTTTTTTCCCGACCATATTTGTCTCCCTGTTCCCATCTCGTATCAGCTGGAAGAGGCTTATTTTAAGTAAAAATGCCAAAAATATTTGAGAAGTGGAATTATAGTGCCTAATAGGTATTTAATAGGCTTATAATTTAAATTTGATGTGGTGTCCTCACGTTGATCAGATGGGCTGGCAGATTGACCGCAACACATGCTCCTCAAATTGTTACCATGTGGCTCCCTTCTTGGACCTTCGAGGACACCTATGCTGATCAGCAAGATCAATATGGCTAGGGGTAGGTAGGGTTGGGCTTTAGAAATAGGGACAAGTAAGGAATTCTGATGTAATAGACGTTCTTCCTCATACTCATCAACAGGCTCTAACGGTAGGCATGATTGCAGCCAAAAAAGTGATACTACTCAATTGGAAATCTCCACAAGCCCCTTGTTTTCTGAGATGGTTGAATGAGATCTTTACATTATCCAAATGGAACAGTTAAGTTTTGGTGAGCTCTCCTCACAGAAAAGATTTGAAGCCACATGGGGACCTATCTTGAGACTCTTGGAAATTTAATTTCTGTATTCTGTAAATCTCCCCTTCAATTTTTTTAAAATATATATTTCTGAAGTATTGGATTTATAAAACAATTGTGAATACTATGTTGTATATATTTGTCAATTGAGGCAGTCCGGGTTTTAATATTCTTAATTTGTGGTTTTCATGGAGCGACTGGAAGTCAGGAATGTTCTGCTGTATTTGACTGTACAGTGAGTCTCTTAAGGATGTGTATTTGTCACAGTGAAGGAGGAAGTGCTCCTCCGTCTCAACAGATCCTGATCTACATTCAGTACAGATTCGCTCTTCTTTAGGTAACCACGTGTTTTATGTCGTCCTCTCTCTATGGCCAGCTGGTGGTCACTCAGTCTGTACTTGGTCAGTAAATGTCTGTGTGTTATATTCCTGACTGAGAGCAGATAGTCTGCCAGACTGTACTCTCTGTTGAGTTTCAGATAACATTGGAGACGACTTTGGTCTTTGGTTTGTTCTTTCCAATGCTGTATGTATGTCTCCTTCTCTTCATTCATAATGTCTTTGATTCTTCCATGTTTTTCAGGGTTGGTGATATCGAGTGCTTTGTTAGTCAGATCTGACACCATTACACAAAGATGACTTTTCTGAGCACTCCTTTAGCCCAGAGCTCCAGAGCACTGCTTTAAAATGAAGAGAATCTTCCGAACTAGAGTTTAAGTGGATGTAATTTATACAGTCAAATATGCAATGCTGTTTTACATTCCATTACTTTATTCAATTTCTGTACCTAAAAACTAATGTTAGACCTACCTAAAAAAAACTGAAAATCACTGTTTATTTTATTTGTATCTTTACTCTATTGTATTTATTTGTGCTGTTGCTTGTAGTTAGATAGATTATTCTTATTTTTATTTGACAGTATAGTTTTTGCCTAAACATAGCACATACCGAACCGTACCGAAACCGTGACTCTAAAACCGTGATACAAACCAAACCGTGAGTAAGTTGAACCGTTCCACCCCCAATATATATATACAGTATATATAATATAATAATAATTTATTTTTTATTTTTTATGTTGTATATATTTGTTAATTGAGGCAGTCCGGGTTTTTTATTTTTTTGTCTGTGTGTGTGGGTGTAAATATGTGTATTTTGTTATCCTATGTTGGTTACTGTTTTTTTGTTTTTAAAAAAATAATAATTTTAAAAAAAAAGAAATGGGGACAAGTAAGGAAAAATAAGTGTGCACATTGCTATAATAAATCATTTTTGAAGATTTGTCTTAATTATTTTATTTTTATTAAATTGAATATGACTTTTTAAGTGCTCTGTGTTTACAGGGTAAGCAACGTTGGTCAGTATAGTCCAGGTTAGCTGAATTCCTGTGGTAAGGTTTGCAGACAAATGTTGAAGCCACATTTTAGAATATGTATGTGTGGAAGGTCCTCTCTCCTTTCTGTGAGTGGGATGGAAGGAGGCATTTATATGGCTAATTAGAGTATTAATCACTTTGGAGACAGGCCAGGGCTGTTTGCCAGAACGCATAGATGAGAAAGGAGGAGACTACAGAGATAAACAGTAGAAAGACAAACAAATGTTCGTGCATTAGTGCCAACAAAAAAAAAAACGTTTTTATAAACAAATTGAGTGGGTTTTATCTTATTTTCATCTTGAAGATTACATTTTAAATGTATTTTTATTATTATTCTATATTGTGAATTTGTATTGTAAAGGTTTATAGATTGTGTGTGTGGTTGTGTTGTGTTTTCAGGGTTCATCTACACAGGAGATGTGGTTCACCGAATGTTGACAGCCACACAATATATCGCTCCACTTATGGCAAACTTTGACCCCAGCCTCTCCAGAAATTCAACTGTCATCTATTTTGACAATGGTAAGAGACAAACGCACTGGACTGTGTGTGTATGTATGTGTATATATGTGAGAGAGAGAGACAGAGAGTGTCCTATCTGACAGAAATATATAGTGGAAAAACATATTGGTACATAAATTGGTCAGACCTACCAATGTTCAAATGCACACACCCTTTAAAAACAATGTATTTTGACTTGCCATAAATCAAACGTGTCACTTTATAGACCATGTTGTTTTCAAGATGCTCTTGTTTACAGAGGCATACAGGATCAGAAACTGAAACTGTTATTAGTAGAGAATATAAGTATTAAATATATTCTCACTAATGTATAAAATATTATGTATATGTTTCATAGGAACTGCTTTGGTTGTCCAGTGGGATCATGTCCATCTCCAGGATTCTTATAATCAAGGAAGTTTCACCTTCCAGGCTACATTACACAGTGATGGGCGAATTGTCTTTGCTTACAAAGAGGTCTGATAGATATTTTTTTCTTCCTCCATATGTCTTTCATCCTGTTTTCTATTTCTCTCCCTGTCTGTGACATGACTCTTCTGTGATTACTTCCTGTTCCATCAGAGTTTGTATGATTGTGTCAGTGTCACTCTCTTTTCAATTTTCCATTTACAGACATGGTCAGGTACCATGCAATGGCAAAGTGACGTAACCAGTACAGTTAAGATATTCCATCAGTTTCACAAATCATGTGCAGTCAAATGTGACATACTTGAAATGCATGAATCCATTTTAATCATCAAATAAATCAATTGTTTTTAACATTATAGTTTTATATATTATATGATATGATATTATATATATTTAAATATAATTTAGTATGTGCATATTATGTTATGTATTTATTATATACATTTAAAATATGTATATTCTATACATGTATATTATGTATACATATCTATCTATCTAGCCCAGCTATCTATCTGTATTTATATATGCAAATGTGTTATGCACTTTACTAGTGTTATTCCAAATAAAAAAAAATATATATATATGCAGCGTTGGAGATAGAAATTGTCAGGGTTTGTGCACGGGGTGAGGCAAGGACTCAGTTGCAAGAAGTTTGGGCTCTTTATTAGCAGAAATTAAACAAAAACAAACAACAAAAACTACCCTGTGGGGGGAAAACACAACTGGCAACTTGAGGCAGGACAGGGCAGGAAACACTATGGCAAACATTAGACAACAAACTGGCACAGGACTGCCAACTCAAGGAGAATAAATAGGGAGCAAACAAGGAGGATAATGTGGGGCAACTGAACCAATAATCAGGTAACAGGGTGGGCGGGGTTAGACAATAGACATGAGAGCACATGGTACACAGAAACAAACAAAACAAGACCCATGTGCTCACACAAATCAAAATCAAAAACACAAGCACATGGCCAGCAACATAATCATAAGCCATGTGGTTGAACAAAACAAGACACGAACACGCAGCGAATGAGAAGACTCATAAGCCATGTGTTCGCACAAAACATGACAACATAAAAGCATGCGACCGAGGGAAACCCGAGCCGAGTGCTACACAACCCTGCAAACAAGCCTGCACTGGCCCTTTACGGGCCCACTTAGGGCTAGACTAAGGGCCCCCAGAGGGCTGCCAGCACAGTAGTGATGCGCGGATGAGCTAAAACGTCACCCGAATCTGCAGCTTCAAATAAATTATCTACCCGCCAACCGCCCGCACCTGTATTTTTGTCTGATTTAGATAACCGCACCCGATCATCACATTCGGGTTCGTACAGTCATGAAAAACCTGGAAAAGTCATTGAACAGCAATTCCCAGGCCTAGAAAGTTTTGTAAAAATAAATAAACTCAAAAAGTTTTTGAAAAAATCATGAAAATATATTTCACAATTCTCTGTATAATAGAATTATGTTTAATCAGATCCTGAATTTCGTTGCGGGATTGCGCATACATCGCATTACTCATTCCCGCAGCTTTCGACTTTAAAATGAGGGAAATTACTGCAAAACCTTTATTCAATATAGCGTGTAGGTTAGATGAGTAAATAAATCCACACAAACCATCAGATGAAAACAGCGTATGTGATTCAGCTGTACCGCGTCTTCTCTCTTTGACTTTCGCTTCACATCGACGCATCTAGAGCTGCTGCACGCTGCGATAGAAGACTTTAGCTCGCGTTTCGGGACAGTTGACAGAATTGTCAATAGCCTGATCGGTCATTGTTGCATCGTCACAAAAATGTATTATTTTCACGTCTTCTTAAGCCATTCGGTACTCGCGCTCTCCAGGGGCGCGTGCGCTCACAGTCACATCCAAAGCGCGTACTGCCAGT
>NW_015632036.1:251809-251889 GCF_001515625.1 Sinocyclocheilus rhinocerous
TTAATGATAGAATTAGAATTAAAACTTGATAACCATGTATGAATGCATATTAGTCATTTTAACTGAACTTACTGAACTTC
>NW_015632036.1:255888-257885 GCF_001515625.1 Sinocyclocheilus rhinocerous
CAAAAATGTACAGTAGTCAAAGGGATTTCAAATCAATGGATTTATTCAATACAAAATAGAAAACATTCAATTCCGGTTAATACAGCTACATATAGCCAAATATGCAAATACACAATTACAAAAAAAAAAAAAAAACGCAAACAAAGCAACTGATAGCAAATTAATAATCCAACCTCTTGTAATGAAAACACGCCACAGCTCACAAACACCAGACTCTTCCTAACCAGGAACAATCAAAAATAGTCCAGACTATGGTCTCATGTCAAAAATAACTTTAAATCTATATTCAAACTGGACCATGATGTGGTAACCTCACACCAATAAAGAGTGCTTCTAAAATACATACAATTGCATCAATCCAAACATCGGCCATACATACATGTTCCATCTCTGCAAAAAAAACATCAGCAATGTACACTTTTAAATAGGAAAAAAAAACTCCTTTAGACTGGGCTTGAAATGATACATTTCCCAACCAGGACACAGCACAATGTGTTCAGCAGGTGAGCCATGCTGGCTACTGCTGCTTTCTATTGCTAACTCTCTCTACCACATGGCTTTGCTTAAGGAAACCTAAAACACCCTAGCATCCCTAGTGGTAAGGAAGAAAACTGCCCACAAAATTCTTATTAACAGGCTCATGTCTGGCCCACACTGGGCCATCATGGGATTAATGTGGGCAGTCCCATAGTGTGGGCTGCTCACAGAGAGCCTGCGATGAGACCAGAGCTGTGGGCCTCCCCTGGGCAAGCCCGCACCGGGCCTGTTTAGGTTTGGTGTGGGCTGGTCCTAGCCCACTGTGCCCACAAAAAGCCAGCATGCCCACAAACTTCCTAACTGAATTAGGCTTCTCCCTCTCCCCATGTCTCTGCTCACTCCATATCTCTTCTTTCTTTCTTTCTTCCTTCCTTCCTTCCTTTCTTTCTTTCTTTCTTTCTCTTTCCATCTTGCTTGCTTTCTTGTCTTCCTTTTTTGCTTTCTCGCTTTCCTTCTAGCTGTCTAACTAGCCGTCTAACTTCACCTCCTCAGGTCGATGATGAGTTAACTAGTATGTGCTTTTATTTCAGGTCCCAGTGCAGATTGATTGCAAAGACTCTGTCAATCATCCAGTGAAGGTTGGACTGTCTGATGCCTTTGTGGTGGTCCATAAGATTCAGCAGATCCCCAGTGAGTGAACGTGGCACATAACACCAATAAACAATTAGCATTCTGTATTCCAAGTGTGTGTTTTTTGGAGATTTGAGTTGATGACTGAATTTGGCAGGTGCTATTCAGCCCATCAGAAAACTGGGAGTATGTTTGTTCTGACAGTCGATTACTTCTGGGATGATCTCACAGCTCCATCCTCCTCCCTTCTCAAGCTGTCTGTTTGTTGTCTGGTGTGCCAAGCAGGAAAAGTCTTTGATGTCGTAGTAACAGTGAGCCCAGCAGGACCAAACCCGGCTGCACCGGAGAAACAAATTTAGCAGATAAATATGTCTGGAGTTGGGCAGTGAGTGAGTGTGGGAGAGAACAGGAGGAGAGGAGGTGTTTGCTGTCAGGACATCATGATTTTCCATGACAGCTTATTCTCTCCGAGCGTATGTGTGTCTGTGTTTGTTTGTGTCTGTCTGCTGAGAAAGGGCAGGATTTGCATCATTGTGTCTGTCTGTCTGTCTGTTACAATATGAGAACGAGAGAGACAGCTCTGAGGGGAAGGAGAGAGTTGAGAATGAGGTGGAGTGATTGAGAGTGGTAATAGCCTGTGTGGGTGTCATGGCAATTTTCCATTTCAATTAAAGGTATGAGACAAAAGTCTTTTGAATATTTATTTTCCTGCAGGAAAAGGTCTACATTCATACAGTCATTCAGGGTTGGCTGTAGATTGCAACAACGAGGAAACACCCAAACTCAACATTTATACCTTCATCAAATGCGGATGCTTTGTTCTCATCCAATCATAATGCATATTCAACATATATGTCCATTTAAGGTGCCTAACTATGTCCTCCAGATGC
>NW_015632036.1:259586-260916 GCF_001515625.1 Sinocyclocheilus rhinocerous
TAAGGAAGAAAACTGCCCACAAAATTCTTATTAACAGGCTCATGTCTGGCCCACACTGGGCCATCATGGGATTAATGTGGGCAGTCCCATAGTGTGGGCTGCTCACAGAGAGCCTGCGATGAGACCAGAGCTGTGGGCCTCCCCTGGGCAAGCCCGCACCGGGCCTGTTTAGGTTTGGTGTGGGCTGGTCCTAGCCCACTGTGCCCGCAAAAAGCCAGCATGTGCCCCGCAAGGACATGTTTGCAGGGAAGACAAAACATAACATGAAAGCACACGGCTGATATAAGCATGAACCGCATGCTACACTGAACACCACAACACATGCGGACAGAAAAGCGTATGGCCGCAGCCAACTCGAAACCGCACACTCACACAACAAGACAGAACATGGAGCACGATTGTCCGAACCCCGACACAAAACCGAAACCGAACAAGACACGAGTGCCGGGATCGGAACAACACGCTCCAACATGAAACAAGGAAAAAGAGCACGCAGAAAACAAGACATGACAGGAGTATCAGGGCTCTGTCACAAAAGACAAAACCACGAATAAACTAGACCGGAAATACTGTAACCCTCTAGTCAGAAGGCATTCTTGTAAATGCTGTTGAGATTTATTTGATTATTGCAAATCATATTTAGCCCACAAACTTCCTAACTGAATTACACTTCTCCCTCTCCCCATGTCTGCTCTGCTCACTCTCTATCTTATTTCTTTCTTTCTTTCTTGTCTTTCTTTCTTTGCTTTCTTGCTTTCCTTCTTTCGATCTAGCTGTCTAACCTCACCTCCTCAGGTCGATGATGGATGAATTAACTAGGATGTGCTTTTATTTCAGGTCCCAGTGCAGATTGCAAAGATCAGCTCTGTCAATCATCCAGTGAAGGTTGGACTGTCTGATGCCTTTGTGGTGGTCCATAAGATTCAGCAGATCCCCAGTGAGTCAACGAGACACGTAACACCAGTAAACCATCTGCATTCTGTATTCCAAGTGTGTGTGTGTTTTTGGAGATTTGAGTTGATGACTGAATTTTACAGGTGCTATTCAGCCCATCAGAAAACTGGGAGTATGTTTGTTCTGACAGTTGATTACTTCAGGGATTATCTCAAAGCTCCATCCTCTTCCCATCTCAAGCTGTCTGTTTGTTGTCTGGTGTGTCGTAGTTACAGTGAGCCCAGGAGGACCAAACCCGGCTGCGCTGGAGTAACAAATTTAGCAGATAAATATGTCTGGAGTTGGGCAGTGAGTGAGTGTGGGAGAGAACAGGAGGAGAGGAGGTGTTTGCTGTCAGGACATCATGATTTTCCATGACAGCTTATTCTCTCCGAGC
>NW_015632036.1:261687-294561 GCF_001515625.1 Sinocyclocheilus rhinocerous
TGTGTGTGTGTGTGTGTGAGTGTGTGTGTGTGTGTGAGTGTGAGTGAGTGTAAAATATAAACATATGATAAATGTAAAAAATATACATATTATAAACCATATATATAATAAAAAATATATATTTATATATTATTTAATGTGTGTGTGTATATATATACAAAAAATTGATGCAAAAATCCTAATTGTGTCTATTTCTTAATATTTTAAATAGGATTTAAATAAAAGTAAACAGTTTTAAATCAAATAAAAAATATATAATCAAATAAAACCAAATTAAATCACATTAAATAAAATATAAAACTGATTCCAATATCATGTCTATTTCTTTTAAATAAGTTTTAAATTAAAAATTTAATTGTTTTAATAAAATATATAATAAAATAACATTTATAAAAAATAAAATAAAATAATAAATAAAATAAAGGGTCAATTCAAGTTAATTGGGAAACTTTTTGCCATTGGGATGACTGGGAAAAATTACCCAATTATCCTGAAATAACCCTAGAATATATGCACTAAATATAAAGGATATGACAAACAATGCAAAGAAATTCTATTTCAAGGATCAAGAAATTTTTTCACTGTGACATTATTTACATGACGATTAAGGTCAAGTTGGCATTGTGTCTTTCTGGTTTTAGACTGTGAATCAGAGAGCTGTGAGTACAGAGGTCGTGTGGGTGAGCAATGAAAGGTCAATTCAGAGGTCACACCCTGCACTCGCCCTTTTACCTGGATTCTCTGAGATCATGTGATGCAGCACTTCCTCTTCACAATCAAACATTCCAGAGCAGAGGGGAGCTGTTTCCGTGGTTACCCTTGACCTCCAGACAGCCCATAATCGCTCTCAGTGAAAGGTGGATAAATCAGAGGATAAACAGGTCTGTTAATGTTCTGACGTCTGACGCCTCCTGCTGGCGCAAACAAGAGATTGTTGGGTTACTATATTGAGCATTTCTGTTATTAACAGCCATTTAAGTGTGAAAGTGTCTTGGCAATTTTCCATTTCAATTAAAGGTATGAGACAAAAGTCTTTTGAATATTTATTTTCCTGCAGGAAAAGGTCTACATTCATACAGTCATTCAGGGTTGGCTGTAGATTGCAACAACGAGGAAACACCCAAACTCAACATTTATACCTTCATCAAATGCGGATGCTTTGTTCTCATCCAATCATAATGCATATTCAACATATATGTCCATTTAAGGTGCCTAACTATGTCCTCCAGATGCATTTCTAAGAATTTAATGCAAATAATTTTTCTAAGTAGCCAGGACGTCTAAGAAACTAAAATAAAATTTCTTTCTCACACACTTGTCTTGCACACATACACAAATAGATTTCCTGTAATCTCTCAGCTCATCGAAAACTCAAGCATACTGAAGCAAACTGAGTCTAAAGAACACTCTTTAGTACAGTGAAGCAAATAATACAGAAAATAAAATTCCCTCCACAGTTGGTCTCGCTTCTCTTTCACTAATTAGTGTCTGGAGACTCATCAGGTGACACTGTTTAAGATGCATAAGCACAGACATGCATATCTCCAGGCATTATCAGCATGCTACTAAGGGTTTTTGTGACACCCCATGGGCATGAAATGTAATTACCCACAGGAAGAGAAAAACAGCCTGCACAGAAAAAGCTAGAATTTCCTGTCTTAAAGTTTAGCTGCTCTTTTATGTATTAATACTCCAGCGATGTAGGTTTCAGCAAGGTCAGACAGATACTTCCTCAGCTGCATACACACATTCACTTTATCAGAGAGATTTTCCCCTACCGTACACATTCATCCAGAGAGGTGACGCGCGAAAAGCCATATACACACCCACAAACACAGACACATTGGTTTCACTCTGTTAGAAAGGAGTGTTTTTATACAGAGGTGACCCCAACTCTTTACACAAACCTGTAGACATCAGTAAACTTAAATCAAAATGTGAATTTCATAATTTATGAGCCTTTTAAATAGCAAGGAACTACATTTTTTCACTACTAAATTTGCTGAGAGATTTTCAAAACAATTTCTCTATTGCTTGATTTTAGGTCGTTTTGGTAGTAATTTTAATCAAACCTGCACACACAAACACATACATATAGAAATCTTGCTACTCTACCCATCCTCTCTTCATTCTAATTCAATTTTCCATTTCACTGCTTTTGGGCAATTCAGCTACCAGTCATGTAGATGATGTATTACTGGATGCATCTATATGTGCAGTTATATCATGCTTTTGATCCAGAGTGTGTTGATTATGGCGGGCTTAACTTTAACTCAAAGACTATTATATACTGAATTATTTCCAGATGAAGCACATCAAAATAATGTAGGTTTATCAACTCCTACATTTAAATTATGAAAAGTCCATTCTGTCTTCTAGGGTGTCGTAGGGATTCATGGCATTAGAGACTGAGTATTAGTACTGAATAACCAATGTATAGTTCACTTAAGACCAATTCACACTGCACTGACAGATGCTGACAAATGGCAACAGACACGTTCGTCAGGTTTTGTCTGATCAGGTGTGTTACCCCATCGGCATCTGATGGCATTGGTCTGCGATTGAACGTTGGCATTTGTTGAACCGGCATTTGTCGGTCTTGGAACGTCTGAGAAGTAACGTTCTCCGTTGGCTGTTGACATTGGTCTGCCTCTGTTGGAGCGGTGTGAATTGGCTTTTAGCAATGTAGTTTTTTCTTCATTCTATTTTAAATGTAACAAATTTTATTGAGTAAGAGATACCAACTAGAGGAACCTTTTTAGTTGACTTAATTAGTTTAATACACACACAGGTCTTTTTTGTTTTAATGTTTAACAGTGTATTGGATAAGAGCTTCTGTTAGTGAGCATATTGAACATTCTCTCCTGTGTCACTCTAGTTGGCGTTGGAAACTACATGAAATAGTTTTTTTTTCAATCAGATATACTGTATTCACAAATATTCAACTATTTCATTACAGTGAATAATGCATCCCAATGCTAGGAAAGAGTGTTTGATAACTTTGCATGCAATCAGTGTACTCTTAAGTTCTCACGCTGTGGTCCAATGTGGGTTTTGTCAGTTTAGACTAGATACAGATCTCTACTGAGCACATACAACTTTACTAGTCCCTTTTTTGGCAAAGATTCCCATCATTTAACATGAAATTAAACTTCTCCATCTATTTATGCAATGATAGACATGGCTAAATGAATTAATGCCTTATACAAAGATAACAGACTAGGACAATTTCACAATTGTGGATAACATCTTGTTTGAAAGAGCATGTGTCTGTGGAGCACAAGGATTTTTCAGTATGGAAGTAAGCTATTTCTTCTGATTGAACAAGACTTCAGATTCATTTGCAGCTACTGGTAAATAACTAAGAATAACAAAGTGCAGTAAATAGTAAAACTATTTGCACTACAAACCAGTGTGTTCATGATTACGATAAAAATTACAATAACACAATAACAAATACCTGTTTGCCAGTGTCGTGCAGTGATGCTGTTCTGAAGCAAAGAACTCATTGTTTTGTTTGTTTTTTATGTTTTTTTTTTATCTAGTGTAAATTCATGTTCCAGTTACAATTAATGTTGACACATTTTCCAGGTTAAATAAACAAATAAACATTACTTACACTATCAAAAAAAAAACAGCCAATACAGTATCTCATGTTTTTAAGCATTTTTTTTTCATTTATTCCAAAATAATAGCCAACAACGGAGTAACAGATTTTAGATTTCATGTATGTTTTATTTGTGAACTGATGTTCTTTTGGATAGTCAAACTTATTTTTGGATCATCAGTCATCAAGCAGGTGTCATGATGTAAACATTGATTCAAGCAGCATAACGGACTGTTTTTGTACAACTAAAATAACTGGAAGCAGATTATCACAGAAGCCTTGCACATTCAAGTAAAAAATGCCCACACATTAAAAATAAGCTGGATTAAACAATTTAAAAGTACTGTAAATGTGTTCAAAATGGCAATTAAGAGCTAACGTACATGAGAAGACAGAACTTTACAGAAAAATGCTGTTCCTCTCCTCTGTTTGCTTGTGCTACAGAAGTTTCAACAACCCAAATGATTTACATGGTAATTGTAATGTGTTCGTTTGGCTCTAGATGTGCGGAGAAAGACTATCTATGAGTATCACCGAGTGGAGCTGTTAAAGACCAAAATTACTAGCAGTACAGCTGTAGAAATGATGCCACTACCCAGTAAGCCAATGGACACACACACAATATATATATATATATATATACATACACACACAAGCAGTCTGGATAACAAAACTGATGTACCTTATAGCTAATAGAGGCTTGTATTGTTGTACCTCTTAAGTGTTTTTATCACAAGTTATATGGAAATCCAGTTCATTGTTCTATTAGCCTTTTGCTCTATTCGTGATTGATTCTGTGCTGATGCATTTTCTATGTCTTTTTTTCTTTTCCGCAGCATGTCTTCAATTCACAAGCTGCACTTCTTGCATAGCATCACAGATTAACTTCAACTGCAGCTGGTGTCACCGGCTCAATAGGTGAGAAATCAAACCGCTATTCATCTGTCTCTCTTGCCCCTATTCTAATGTCGTTTTACTGGAATAGAAGATGCCGTTCTCAGACCGCTTGCCTTGAGGTGGTGCAATGAACGAGGGGAGTAATTTACATTTTACAAGTTCTGTCAGCAGTTGCTGAAACACAAGCACTCTCAACACAGACCTTTACAAGATGTGTGGAGATAATTCACCATTTCTAATTCAGCAGTCACAATGTTACAAGATTGCCTTTGTATATAAAGATGGCCTAAAAATTGAAACGAATTGTAGATATCATGTGTAAACATTAACAAAATGTCATTTGCATCTTACGTTGCATTTTTTGAAGTAATAGTGCTTCAAATGTGGCAGAGAATCTTTCATACCAAGACTGCTTTTTCCTAAGAATGTGAGAAAGAGGGAAAATAAAGTCACATTCCTGCTGATTCATGCCTGGGCCCTCACCTCTCGAACCCAGACAGCTTTTCTCTGTAGATCACATACCAAAGAACAGACGAGACCGAGACACCCGACCTCCTTTTGCTTTATTTTCCTGGCAATCGTTCCATGTGTCTACTCTTTCAATCCCTCGCTCTCATTCTCAAGCACATACATACACACCCACACACATGCATGCACATATTCTGAGGGATTCAGGAATATAATATCCCAGTTGGTGTTTATTGTAAGATTTAGTTTATGACTGGCAGAGAGAGAAAAAGACCAGTTCGCTTGTGTTAGAGGAGTTTGTTTTTCCCTTTATCAAGTGCATATGTCCTGCACACATATTTTGAGCTGTAGCATTTTTCAGTGCAGTTTGTTATTTTTAAATCATTACATACCCACAATAATGATGCACAAGCACATCTTTCAATGTCAGTGGGACCTTGGTTTTTCCATCAACTTTAGGAAACCTGCTTCTAAATCAGCTGGATTGTATAATTAAATCGGAACACTGAGTCTTGAATCGTCTCCTGGTAGACAAGGGAGTCATATTCAGACTTCATCAATATGCATAACCATTTTTGTTTGGCTGAAGGTTATGGAAACAATGTATAGTTAGAAATTGCTGCAGTAATTAAAGTCAGTTTTTTGGCTTGATTAAGGCTGTGTGTTTGCGTGTGAGAGAGAGTAATAGAGCAGACTAATGATAAATGCAGGTAACTCAGTTGACTTAAGCTAATATAACTGACAGTCTGGTCCTTCCAAAAACAATTTACCCCTTGTCTTTGGAGAGAGCAGACGAAGTCTAATCTGATGCAGTTGACACACACAAAAACAAGCTCTAACTGAACAGAAGACCATAATACTGTAGTAAAGTGTTGCACTTAATATCTTTCATATTTCATTACTCTGAAAGAATGAAATTACTTTAACATATATGAGTGTATTAGTAACAATTATGTGCATCAAAATATAGATTTGCATACTTGGAAAAGCATTCTTTCACCCTCGAGGTTAAATTATTACTGGATCAGAATAAATTTGAGCTGACTGCATTTGCAGCCATTAACATGTAAATGAGATTATGAAAGGTTGGAGAAGTGCTGACGAAGGATGTGGCCACTGCCATAGGCAACCTCAAATCTACAGAGATATATTTCAGTTTTACTTGTCTTCCTTGTATCATTCATCAGGGCTTGGGGTAACTGGGAGAGAAAAGGAAAGCAGACATAATGACCATGGTAAAGCTATGAAAGTAAATTACTCAAAATCACATTTGTTTAATTAAATCATTTGAAATCTAGTTTGTACGTTTTGTACTTTGGCCACTTTTGGGTCACTTGTAATGTTACTTTCTCCCTAGTAGGGGTTCACTGATACATTGTTGGCCTGAAGCGGAGAATTATTTTCATGTTATGGCATTTTATCTAAATTAATTAAAAAACAGCATAGAAAGAATATTTGACCATTAGATGAATACAGTGGTAATCAAAATGTAAAAATAGGGGAAATGAACATATAAAATTAAACATCTAATATAAATATCCTAATGAATTATTGTATTTAATATGATACTAATATATTGTGCATCCTTACTCCCTAGCATTAATATTTTTGGTATATTCATTTAAAAGTTGCTTTGGATAAATGTCTAGCAAAATGAATACATGTGAATGTAATAAAGAAAAAACAAACTACTACAAAAAACGCCGCTACCACAAAAGAGCGTGTGTGTGTGTGTGTGTGTGTGTGTGCGCGCGTTCCAGTCAGTAGCCACTCATAGCTCAGCTCTGCTTCCTGTCCGTGGGTCATGAAATCTCTAATCCAAAGCTTTCAGTTAGACAGTCTGGCACACATTATAGTGCCCTTATGCCACCACTGGTCAAGGTGCTTCTTTCCCAAGAGCACATCATGTGTTTAGAGCAGTGTCTTGTGTTAGCTGATGCCGACTCTTTCACACAATGTTACAAGAGCTGAGTATAAATAAAGGAACAAAAGAAAGAAAACACATTGAAAAATGCTGTTCTAAGACATGCAGATTCCATAGACTGTCAGTTTATATTACCTTATTGCAGAAATGAAAGTATTTCTCCCATGTTTATTTAATGGTTTTGTCCATTTATATCAATTCTTGAATAAAATTTGTTTTTCAAGCACAAAAAGGAATGGGATCCTTTTTATTTTTGTTTAATGTGACTGGCTGTGACAAGAGAAATTAAAATCTCACACAAACACACACACACAAACAATTGGTTTGTTTATTACAAGTGAAGGGACTGGGCAGCAAATGTGTGTCTTCTTTTCTGACCCCAAAATATCAGCAAGAAACACAGGGAGAGATTATATGACGTGTGTATGGTGAATTGTACTAAACTAAAATGAGATAATATATCACGAAAAGACTAATGGAGAATGGGGAGTTGCTGAAGGATATGGAGTAAGGGTGACTGTATCTCAGCAGACGTCAGGAATACCAAGCAGCCGAGGCCCATTGTGCTCCATTCTGCGTACAAGAAAAAATGAAGACATGGGAGGAGGAAACGAAATACTAGCTGTACTGACTCTATTAGCCAGCATCTATTACTGCTGTAGACAGTCCTCTGTATATTTCAGCGTATTGAATTTCCTGTTCTGGACCACAGTGAACGGAGTATTCTTAATGGAAGTTTCTTAGAGGACTCATAAATGAAAATTAATTTCATGATTTACTCGCTTTTTTGTTGCTTTAAACCCGTAAGACTTTTTTTTTCTTTTTTCCGTGGAACACACTCTTACAGTGTTTCTCAGAAGATTTCATAGGATTTTTCTGCATTGGTCAGCGATCTATAAAAGATGGAGATCATGTTTGTGTTTATTTGCCGTCTTTAAAATACTAATGACTGTTATAATTTTTCTTGACAGATGTTCCAGTGGCTTTGATCGCCATCGGCAGGACTGGGTAGATAACAGTTGCCCAGATGAGGTATGTATGTGGATGTGTGTGTATGTTTTTATGATGGACGAACTCATCTGCAGTTTCCAGAGAGAAAAGGATATGCTATGCTCTCTCTCTCTCCCTTTTTCTCGTTTTCTTTCTGCCTTGTACAGTAAAGGCCACTAGTAATTAGTAACATGTATGATGATCTATTTTAGGTTTTTGACTATAAATATATATATATATTTTTTTTTTAAGCTTTATTTGTTTGCACAAGATGGTGTCTTTGATGTTTTTCAATTGTTGGTCTACTGTATGTACAGACTGGCATCTTTGGCTGTTATTGCCTTTATTATGGAATTTGGGTAAAGGGCTTTGAATTGTGTGTGTTTAGCACATTATTTTTATTTTTATTAATTAACTGCACTAAATTAACGTGTTAAACTGACAGCCCTAGTTTTTAGGTAATAAAATATTGCCACATTTAATGTTACAGTACCAAAATGTATGCCTGAATCCCAAGCAACATATCCACCATATCTCAGATTTGTCAGATCACCTGTCTTCATCTGTCTTTCATTCGCAGACTAAGGATAACACCTGTGACATCCTCAATACTACTAATCTCAATCTGCTGACCACTGCATCAGTTGCTAAGAAGACCACAAGGAACAAAGGAACTACTGAGGGTCAGTCTACCCAAGCTCCATCACACATGCCCACCAGCATACCAACAGAAGGTACTGTCATGCCTGAATGAACACACATACCACTTAGGTTGAAATATGGAACATGAAACTGATGTTACAATCCTTTAGGAAACCAATGGGTCATTGATCTAAACCAGGAGTGTCCAAACTCGGTCCTGGAGGGCCGGTGTCCTGAAGAGTTTAGCTCCAACCCCAATTAAACACACCTGAACCAGCTAATCAAGCTCTTACAAGGCATACTAGAAACTTAAAGGCAGGTGTGTTGAGGCAAGTTGGAGCTAAACTCTGCAGGACACCGGCCCTCCAGGACCGAGTTTGGGCACCCCTGATCTAAACCATTAGTTACAAGTGACTGCTCATTGTAAGAATGCAGCAGGATAATTTTAAGAGGCCACCAGTGGATTCAACGTAAATCAATAGACATGGAAAAAGAAAGGCTTATTTGTGCTTTATGAGTTTGGGGAAAATCAATTAATGGAGAAGAAAAGACATTCATAATGTAGCTGAAGAGGTTCGCTAATAAATGGGGTTCAATAGATAATTATGCTCATCATTCTCCTTTGTGGCACGCAAGAATCTTTCTTAAATAAACACTGACACTTACAATAAACACACTGAAAATACACCCTCATCCATATACAACTTAACTATTGTTTAACTGAGAACTCATGTTGTGTGCTTTGCTCTGTTTTTCTTTGTGATTTGTGCAAACACATTATCAGACCGTAACCAACACAGCTTAAATTATAAATCTTGCCTGTGAATTATGAATACACATATAAATATTTCAAATCTAGAGGAGCAGTAGTTGTACCCAAATTTCAGAACAAGAATTTAAACTTCTAATTTCATTCTCTTCCTACTTGTTAGTCTAGCTCAAAAGTCAAAATGAAAAAGTGATATTTTTTTTCTAATTATTACTTGCTTATTATTGCAGCAGTTCTGCTGTCAGCACTTAACCAACCGTGTCCTAACAAGGTGCAAATTCCTGTAATTTTTTTTTTCTTGATGTAAGCAAAAATGCTGCGTGACTCTACACAGTCACTGCCAGTGAGAAAATATTTGATGTATAATGCACATTTATAAGGAGGGAAGGACTTTGGACCAGTGAGGTTTGCTGACAGGTCCATATGGAATAATCAAAACATTTATGTACATTTACTATAAAACTGCAATTCTGCTGTGCACTATAAAGTTGATAACCTGCATTTGTAACCCTAATGGCACAGTTCAACCAAATATAATAATTCTGTCATCATTCACTCACCCTCATGTTGTTCCAAACCTGTATGATTTTCTTCTAAACACAAAAGATATTTTGATGATATTTTTGGATATTTTGAAGTATGTTGTTAACCAGACAGTTTTGGTGACCATAGACTTCCATTGTATGGTCAAAAATCTTTTGTGTTCCACAGAAGAAAGTAGGCCATACAGGTTTGAAACAACATTAGGGAGAGTAAATTATGACACAATTTTTATTCTGGCGGTGAAATATCCCTTAAATGTAGTTTTGTTGGTGTAACCTTAAATGTAGTTTTGTTGGCATAACTTTGTGTCGAAGCTGATTCAGTGAGGTTAAATAATATGCTTTACTTAATTAAAATCTATGAATTTAAATGTAAACAGCATGAAGCACATTTTATGTTAACATTTTTATCAGAGTGAATTTGATCATTACAGTCATCTCGAAATAACAAACTTTCACATACTTCTCTCCATCTCTAACCCTGATGTAACATATGGCAGCAAATCAGGTGTGTGAATGAAAGCATGTAACATGCTGTAAATGAGAAACTTGACATCTTGCTATAACACCACTGGCTACATTGGATACTACAACATCATCAGATCCCTTAGCATCAGCTGTTATTGTGCTACTTCATTCACTTCAGTTTCAGTTCTCACCAGAATTGCCTGTAGCAGATGTTGACCTGTCTGTCTCAGACAGGAGCTCTTCAGTTCACTAGAAAGCATATTCAAGAATCTTGGGAGTGGATTGCTCATTAACAATTCATTACAAATCTGAAACTTGCTCTCCAATCACAGACATATTTTCCAATCTCTTTGAAGTTCTCATCACACACATGTGCGACCCATTTACAGCTGTTGATGAGATGTGGGTGTGTTTTTAGAGTCTTTGACATCACAGTTCACTGTATGTAATGAGAAACTGTATACATGTAAAAATTAGCTTTAATATTTACTCCCTTTTTTCTCTCCCTCCTTCCGTCTCTTTTCTCATCTATTTTTATAGATGACACCAAGATTGCGCTACATCTCAAAGACAATGGAGGTAAGGTCTTAGCATTGCTGCAGTGCATGTGGTTTCAAAGTGTGTCTGTGAACTATAAAGCAACACGTTGCATCACTCTGATCTCACTTTTCTGATAAATAATAAATTTTTCCTGCTTATGCCCAAATAAGTTCATACATGTGTGTGTGTGTGTGTGTGTGTGTGTGTGTGCGTGACTGACTGACTTGTCTGGTTATGTGTGTATATGTACACGTACACCAGCAAGTACAACTATTTCTGGCTAAATATCTTTTTAAATATCTATCTTTTCCATGCAGCAATGTTTTGTGCCAGTTCATTTCCTGTCCAACAGCAGATTTTTGTGTCATACCTTCTTCTTCTCTTCCTCTACTCTCTCTTCTTATCACACACAGTCTCTCTGTTGCTCTATACTTTCCGTACCCACTGTATATATATATATAAAGAGCAATAGACAATAGACGCATACATATTCATAGAAAATTATATTAATTAAAAGTAAAATTTATGAAACGTACAAATCTAAACCACCCTAATTCCACCCTCATGATGGAAACACAATAAAAACATTTTTGTATTCAAAAGATGGCCATCTACCTGTATTTGTTTCTGGTGGCAAATCTTGCTGAAACTGGAAACTTTGCTGTTTCTCACATCAAATGAACCATCTGTATTGAGTTCACACCCTGTCAGAAATAATACACAAGTCTGATTTTGCAAAGCCATTTTGACACAATAGAAATATGTCCTCTTTTTTTTTTTGAGGACAGGTCTGTTGGATCAGTTACCAGCTGTCTGTGTACATACTTCAGTCTTTCATGACATCATGACTTCTCAGCACACCTGACATATAATATTCCCTCTATAATAATAATAATAATAATATAATTCATTACATTTATATAGCGCTTTTCTTGGCACTCAAAGCGCTTTACATTGTCAGGGGGTATCTCCTCATCCACCACCAGTGTGCATGTCTGGTTATGTGTGTATATGTACACGTACACCAGCAAGTACAACTATTTCTGGCTAAATATCTTTTTAAATATCTATCTTTTCCATGCAGCAATGTTTTGTGCCAGTTCATTTCCTGTCCAACAGCAGATTTTTGTGTCATACCTTCTTCTTCTCTTCCTCTACTCTCTCTTCTTATCACACACAGTCTCTCTGTTGCTCTTTATATATATATATACAGTGGGTACGGAAAGTATTCAGACCCCCTTAAATTTTTCACTCTTTGTTATATTGCAGCCATTTGCTAAAATCATTTAAGTTAATTTTTTTTCCTCATTAATGTACACACAGCTCCCCATATTGACAGAAAGAACATTTATATAGCGCTTTTCTTGGCACTCAAAGCGCTTTACATTGTCAGGGGGTATCTCCTCATCCACCACCAGTGTGCAGCATCCACCTGGATGATGCTGCACTGTCTGTTGTAAATGTATAGAATTAAAATAACATGCACCTTCATGCTAAAGCCAAAAAAAAATGTGTTTTGATTTTCAGAAATGTTTTCATGAGGTACCTTGGGGTCTGTGCCAATTTAATTAGTGCAGCCAAATTAATCAAATAACTAGTGCATTTGATTAATGATCGATTTCAACAACATGTCGCTATTAGTTTTATTGACGCTAAACGAAAATGTCAAAATATGATTCAATTCCACTGAAATCTAGAAAGGAATTTGAAGGCATCAGGTAAAGTGTGATGTTTGTGAGTGAGTGACGTGTGGCCAAGTATGGTGACCCATACTAGGAATTAGTGCTCTGCATTTAACCCATCCAAAGTGCACACACACACCGTGAACACACACCCGGAGCAGTGGGCAGCCATTTTTTGCTGCGGCGCCCGGGGAGCAGTTGGGGGTTCGGTGCCTTGCTCAAGGGCACCTCAGTCGTGGTATTGAAGGTGGGAGAGAGCGCTGTACATTCACTCCCCCCACCTACAATCCCTGCCGGTACGAGACTCGAACCCACAACCTTTGGGTTACGAGTCAGACTCTCTAACCATTAGGCCACGACTTCCCCGGGACTGTGGAACTGTTTGTGGTTTCACAGCACACTGTCTGGTTACAGTTTTGTGTATTTTGTTTCAGTATGACAGTCATCAAGCCAGGCTGTTTTTGGCTGCCAAGCATCAGTCTCCCTCTTATTGAAAATAAATTACTTCCCATGCTTAAGTGGTCATGGGCACTTTTGGCTGTAATGACTAACAACAGAAACCCTGCCTCATGATTAGTTCTGCCCTGTAATGTCTGTCAATCATTTTGGTGCCTTTTGGCTTAAAGAACTGTATAATACACATTTTATTTGGCTTTTTTGATAGAGAAAATGGATTTTTACTTTTACAGTCATTCAATTATCATACATTTCTGGACAAAAATGAGTTAATATTTTTTACAAAACATTAAAGTTATGATTCTGCATTGTAGCAGTAACATTTTACTCTGGACATATAAACATTAAAACATGATTACCTGCTCTTAAGAAATATTTTATACTTGTTATGTCTGTGTGTTGTTGTACAGTCTTTTTCATGGGCATAAAACAGTAAAAAGCAGCTTTTTTTTTAAGTTCGATGTACACTGCCTATTACTGCAATATGCAGATAACAAATACCTATATGGTTGTTTTAATGTGTACACATATCTGCAGAGAAACACTGAAGCGCTGTTGCAGAATGAAGTGCTAATATAATCGTTGCGTAAGGAGCTGCATGTGAGCTATCTGGATGCTGTAATTAAATAAAACAATGCAGTGTAAAGTTATCGGCAGAAAAGAAAATCAATGACACCCTGTCAAGATATGTGCAGAGACAGATGTTTTCATTGATCATGGAGCCACAGAGATATAAAATCAAAGATTAAGTGGAGTTGGAACACAAAAGACTATGTTGAATAATGCATTTTTTTTCCCCTCCATACAATGAAAGTCAATGGTGACCAATGTTGTTGGGACAAAATGGACAATAAACTGTTGAAACATTCTTCAAAATATCTTATTAGGTTTCATGTAACCTAATGTAGTCTGGTTAATTGACTTATATTAAATGTTTTTGACCTAAAAGCAGTTCATTTAGATGTTACTACATGAAAGTAGTGCATTTTTAGTTTATATGATTAACATTTAGATAAAGCAGATCCAGCGGACATCTGTAGATCCATAACTGACATTGTAAGAAAAAGGATGAGGTTTTCTTACTCATTTGGTGTTCTCAAAGGCTGCCACTGAGTCTGCTCAGCAGGGCCTGGATGTGGTGCAAAAAAACAAGAACTGCAGACCACAGTAAATCTTTCTCACTGGGGCCGGCTGGAAATGTCCATAATACAAAATTAAGATTTACGGCTTTGTCTCTCCTCCATCATTAATCTTTTTTTCTGCCTGTTGGACAGATACACAAGCCACAGAAATCTTGATACCCAAAGACAGAAATAGCTAAATTATTGTGAAAACAGTGCTCTCTTCTGTTTAAAATAAGAACTACAAGATTCAAACCTGGTTTTTGAAGCAAAGATTGTTGAGGGGGAAAAAAGGAGTCTCCTCTCTTGATTCATTTTCCTGAGGTTGTTACAGGCAATGCAGTTCTGTGTGTACAAAGACAGACCGATTTATTCTGACAGTATAAGTGAACTGAAATGCATCAGTGTTCAGAACTATAAATACAGTATAATGTGTGTTTCAGCTGCTGCAGCAAAAAGTACAGCAGAGAACAGCACTCACCCCCTGCACATGGGGCTGATTCTTGGGATGCTCTTGCTTCTGCTCGTGATGGTGGCCATCGTCCTGGTGACCGTTTACATCTACCACCACCCGAGCTCTGCTGCGGGACTCTTCTTCATTGAGGTGAGAGTATGGAGGTTTACAATAAGTCATAGAAATAGTTTACCGAATAAAGAAATCCAAAACTGTATGACTTTTTCATCTGTGGTACATTGCAAATTAAAGCAACTGTATGTAGTTTTGTGTATTACTGCAACTTTCATTATATCACTGTCAGTGGATATCTGTACACGTGAATTTGTTGTTGCTTTTTTACCAGGGTTTCTGCAGACATGAACAAGTTAAATTTAAGACTTTTTAAGACCTTTTTAATACCAACTTATATGAAATTTAAGACTTAAACCTGTAATGGAAATACACATTTTATTACATACATATATGTAATAGTTAATGTGTATAAATAAAAAAGAAAACAAAATATCATTGCTGTAATAAATGATATTTATTACTACGATATACAGTGAACTTTTCATGTCAGCAGACAATATTCCATACAAAATATCCCTGCAAAATAACTGCATCACTGAGATTTTTGGTGGAGTAAACAATTTATTCTGAAGCAATATTTTCATCAGTGTTCTATCAGCTTTTACATACTTAAATCTGCATATTTTTATTTACCTTTACAAAGGCCTATTTTTAACCTTTTGCGATGTATGCATCATCTTACATGTCAAATTATTACAATTTATCAATAAATTCAATATACACTATAGGGCTGCTACCAGTCAGATAAAATAATTTACACTGCAAAGAACAATAATTACAACTGCAATAAATAATGTTATGAGATTAATGTTTTAAATGCATTTATGAGTATACAAATAAGAAATGTTGAGGGGGAAAATGCATACTTTTCAACATACTTCTCAACTAAACTACCAGTAAGTGACAGTAAGTCACTTAATGAGTGAGTATTGAGTCATTCATTCAACTGATTGAGTGTGTTATCATGCTGCTATCTTAAGGACGTTCGTGGACAGCTGACTCCTAAAGTTTTTGATATTCTTCATATTCTGTGTGGTGGTCAGATAAGTTTAAATAGATTTTTACCTTTTATGGGCATTTTACCTTAATATAAAGCAATTTTTCTATAAGTGTGCATTATGTTTTGAGTCAAATTCTTACATTTAACTTGTGAATAAGAATAATAAGACATTTGGGCTGTTACCAAGCAAATGAAATCAGTATCAACAAAATTCATCTTTGCAATACAGACCTAAGCTGCATCTGAAGTGGCATTTAGATGTATTTACACACAGTTTAATGCAGGACATGAATGCATTTAACCTGCAGTTACAAATGCATAAATAATGTTTTGATATATTAAACATAAAACATTGAATACTGATATTTGAAATAATTTAAAAAAAAAAGATACTTTAAATGTGAAATTAAAACCGACTGTAGGTGGCAGTAAGTCACTGTTAAGTGAGTCATTGCGACTGAACCGAATCATTTAAACACTTGATTCATTCGGGAACGAAACAGCGTCATGTTGCTCAGAGACACAAAACAGCGCCGTGGCTTTGTTTGGAATTATTTTTGTTGGCGAAATAGTGCAAAAACAGGCAATATGGTGTCTAAAACGTAAGTCTCTTAATAAAACTTCTAGTTTATTGAACTGTTGTAAAAAATCTATATCACATTTGTATATTATGTGTGCGGTCACGCTCATTTGTGCTGAAGTCTCGAGACAAACAAAGTGAGACTCAGCGCGAGCTTGTATTCTGTATTCTGCTAATTTACTGCAATTCTCTCTGATGACGCAGTAATTTACCGCGGGAAGAAAAAATCTTCGGCCTGTCCAATGATTGTAAAGTCATTAGGTCCATCAGACTGAAGATATTTGAGCGGTAATGTGACCAAAAATAATTAAGACCCATCGAATCCGAATTTAAGACATTTTAAGACTTTTTAAGGCCTTATATTAGGAAAACGTTATTTAAGACATTTTAAGACTTTTTAAGGACCCGCGGACACCCTGTTTTATGGAATTTCGTACCTGCTCTCCAAACTTATATACTCCCAGGAAAGTAACATTAGCCATTCACCTTATTAGAAGTCAGTTTACCATCTGAATGATGTTTTAACTGATATTTCATGGTAAAAAAAAAAGCAGTGGGGAGTGCATTTAAAACAAAATCATTTATTAATATCAATTTCATACATTTACAGAGACGCCCCAGCCGATGGCCAGCGATGAAATTTCGCCGAGGATCTGGTCATACAGTATATGCAGAGGTAGAGCCTGTGGGTCAAGAAAAAGAAGGCTTTATTGAATCAGAGCAGTGCTGAGATTTGACCTTTGACTTCTTAAGTCACACATAGCCCAGCAACCTTCTTGATGTCTAGCTACAAATCCACACATCTCTAATCATAAAGTTTCACCAACCCTCCAAATCACTGATGAAACTGGAAACAGTGAGGGTGTGGTGACTGAATGGAAGAGGCATCCAGAAACAAATGCTTGGATCTAGCTTTTAACACTCAAAACAAAACAATCCACATTCAGAGGAAACGTTTGGTAATCAGCTGGATGAATAACGGCCCAGCAGCTTCTGCTCGGTTCCTGGCATGACGTGGGCAACAGCTTTTGTTTGCTGATTGTACAGGATGAGGTTTTGACCTTTTACCCTCAAAATCATAATTGAACTGAATGCAGTTACATTTGATTCTCTGATTTGATGTGCCTCGCTGAGAGATTTTTTTTTTTGTCTTGACAGTCTCTGAAATGCACATTCATTCAGTATATGTGTTGGAAATCTTATACGGACCTTTATATATCTTCAAACGGGTTTTGTAGTGTTTTTATGTTTTTTCCTATTCCTTTATGACTTCATCTCTTCGATTTGAATGGATATTTTGGAGTATGTTGGATGACTTTAGTTGCAGATACTGTTGTCTCCTCCTCTTGTTTGGATACAGTTGGAAAATGTTCTGTGAACAAATGTCAATAGTATGAATTAATATTTTTTTCATCCAACCATATTTCAACCATTTTTCCACACATCCACTTAAAGGGATAGTTCACCCAAAAATGAAAATGTGATGTTTATCTGCTTACCCCCAGTGCATCCAAGATGTAGGTGACTTTGTTTCTTCAGTAACACAAACGAAGATTTTTAACTCAAACCGTTGCAGTCTGTCAGTCATATAATGGAAGTGGATGGGCTCCACGGCTTTGAGAGTAAAAAAAACATACGCAAACAAAACCAAATTAAACCCTGCGGCTCGTGATGATACATTGATGTGTAAAGACACGAAACGATCGGTCTGTGCAAGAAACTGAACAGTATTTATATCATTTTTTACCTCTGATCCACCGCAATGTCCAATTGTCCTGAGCGCGGTCAGAACATCCGGTGTGTGACGCGTGTACGCGCTCTGGCATAGTAGACATAGATATATATAAGTAGATGCCTCATTAGTGACTGTTTCTATGGGCCGCGATACGTTCCAAAATGGTGGACATTGCGATGAATCAGAGGTAAAAAACGATATAAATACTATTCAGTTGCACAGACCGATCGTTTCGTGTCTTTACACATCAATGTATCGATATAACAAAGAGTGAAAAATTTAAGGGGGTCTGAATACTTTCCGTACCCACTGTATATTGCTTTTTTCCAAGTTAATTTCTTTCTCATCTTATGTTACTAATGCATATTTACAAGACAGGCGCTTGTGAGATTGCTTGTGTGTGTCTTTGTTTTGATTTTTTGTTGTTTTGTTGTAATATTATGGTACACAATGATCCCTTAAACACGCCATAGTTGAATTCAAGGTTCCGTACTGATTTCAACTTGAAAGACAAGACAGGTGGTGTCTACTGACAGCTGTCAGTCCTTAGCCGGACAGAGACATTTGTTTGTTTTATAATATTTGACATAGTGAAATAAGAGCTCTCCTACTACTGTCAAGGTCATTTCAGCTTGATAGATTACAAGCAGTATTTATTAACACAGCATATTACAACCTTATATGATAAACATTCAATTTGTTCTAAATAATGTTTTCCATCGTGTTCACTAATAATGGATTTTGAGTTTGAAGGTTTACAATATTTATCCGTATAAAATGAAATTAATTATGGCACATATTACTTTCTCCTGAAAAGACATTTCAAGTATTGTGACCAAAGAACTGTCAACTCTCTCTCTCTCACACACACACACACACACACTCTTGTAAAGCCAATCCAAATTGTAAAACATTTCCTTAATACTGTACAACCAGTTGAAATGGACAATGGTAGATATTTTTGTCTTCTGTTCAATTATTTCAGCAAACCTATGCATTGGGGCACTTCCTGAGATTTTCTTTTCTTTCTTTCTTTTTAATGTTAGGTGTTTAAGCATACATGCAAGGGAGATACAGTTGTCTCCAATTTTATCCTCATAACAGGGTGTCTCACCAAAAATCAAGGTTTTCACTGGAAGACCTGATTATTTTCAGCAGATGTAACCTGAATTTGTATGTATGTGTGTGACATTGAATCTATCTGAATGTGCGTGAGTGCACACTAATGTAAGGTCGAACTTAATCTCAGTGTTTGTTGAATGAGATCAATTTTCTGTTCAGCAGTGATGCCTGGTCTCAAAATTCGGGGAAACAAACATATTAGTAACCTGAATTTTTGATAATCATAATCTTCATGTTGTGCCACACATTGAGAGACAGTGAAATACACAATGCTGTAATCTGTGTACTCGTGTGTTACTACTGTCAATTTGATTACATTATACAATTTGATTAAATAATGAAGTTGTTTAAACAGACAGTTTCCTTTCATGCATCTGGTCTTTCGAATTAATGTCTCTATTCCTGTTCTCTCTTAAAGGCTATATTATGTGGGTATATGTATGAATATTTATAGCAGTTAGGTTCGATTAAATGTTATGGCCAAATGAATGTGTGCAGCAACTCAAGTCTCACAATATCACTATCCTTAAAGGGATAGTTCAACCGAAAATTAAAATTGTCATAATTTACAACCCTTTATGAGTTTCTTTCTTGTGTTAAAAGACAAACGAAGATATTTTGAAGAATATTGGTAACCGAACGGTTGCCATTGACTTCTATAGTATGGGGAAAAATAGTCAATACCATCAAATGAGAATCCTATGAACAGTATTTATAGTTATGTGGTAGAATGTGTTGCACTTTATATGCAAATATATTTGGTAAAGGTTTCAGTTGCCAATACCATTGTAGAAATGCTCTATTCATAATCGGCTATGATTACTTTATTCTGCGAGTGAAAGTGTCCAATAACAGGTGAGTTACATAACGAGTAAAATGTCCGATGAGACAATCAGGTTCATATAAAATAAAACAGCTTTTATTGCTATTTCTGGCGTAGGCCTATTTATTAAGTGAGTGTGCTGATTTTCAGTACGACTATTGTCTTTATATGCTAAAATTTAATGAGAAAAATATTGAATGCTTAAAACAATATGTTTCTAATCTTATTGAAGAATTAATCCTGTTTAACATATTTCTGTAAATTATAGCGACAAAGTGCACATTGAAATATATTTTTATTGCCAAGGTATATGAGGGGGAAAAAACGTACTTCTAGAAAGAACAAATTAAAATGTGCATAGTACATATAACTAGAAATAGTATTAGGAGTGTTGTTATGAAAATAATAATGAAATACAATTTGTATTTTGACCATTTTGAGATGTAAATATTGTTACGTGAGTCACAGCTGTGAAGCTGCAGTCACGTGTGTGTCTGTCAGCGACCTCTCGGATCTCTGTCCTCTGATTGGACGAGCAGATTCAGCACAACTAGCACCAACTCAATCAGTGTAGCACTGTAGCTCATAAACAATTCCTCTCAAACATTGTATCAGAATTATGTAGCAATATATACAGACGGATCCAAAGATCCTACAGGAAGAACAGCATATGCATTTACCATTCCATCTTTACAAGTATCTATCAATAGGAGAACATCAGAAATTGTTATTTTTATTATTAATAATGGGTTTTTTTGTGTGTGTGTTTTTTTTTTTTTTTTTTATATATAAAAATTATTAATTTTTTTATATATATAAAGTTCTGTTAGTCACTCTGGTCCACACTCCAGTATAGTAGGTGGCGGTAATGCACCTTAACGTTGGATGCCACCCGCCATAAAACAACAACAAGAAGAAGAAGAACAACAACAATTCCTCTCCTTATCGGTTCTCAGTTGAATTATCATATACTCCGCAGTTCTGAGGAAATCTCGTCTAAAGCTGTCTTGAGTTCTGGCTGAAGCCTCCATTACAGGTAACGTTAAGAGGTTAATTATGGCTTCTCGTGTGAGGTTGGTGACGGCCTCTCATCTCAGCAATATTATCATCTCAGCAATAATATTAAAGTATTTGAGTAAATGAAACTAAATAAAACAAAGAGATGTTTTGTGTCGTCTTTATGCAATTTATTTTACCATTTAGAGAAGAATATTTTACCAGCCACCATCACTTTATGTCACGTCCATAAGGATGGACTGGAAGTCCGGCCAGCAGGGTGTGATCATTCGCTGACTTGAATGGGTGCAAAAGTCTTATGCCGAGTTCACACTGCACGATTTTCAAAGACGTCACATCACTGTTGTTTTCACACTGCTTGACTATCTGGGGTAGCATTCAGTTGCTGCTGTGTTCACACTGCACGATGGATCGGCGACAGGGAGTTTCACATTGCATGACTTCACAATAGGAAGAATCGCCGACAGCTCTGTCTGGTGCGGGGTTGCCAGGTTTTCGCTACAAAACCCGCCCAATTACTACTCAAAACTAGCCTGAAAATAGCCCAATTGCTTTTGAGGGGGTCCCCCAGTAAAAATCGCTTTCAGGGGTAAAATACAATTTTTTTGGCGGGGTTCTCTTGGTACAATTCACATTCCAGGGCATAAATATCACGTTATTGGGGTCGCTTCAACCTGCTGACATAAAAAACAACCGGCGGCAATCGCGGATTTGGCAACACTGGTCTGCAAACTAGTTTCATAAAACTCCTCCCCGAACTTCCCGCTGCCCTGTATCTTGGTCTCTCATTGGCTGTAGGTCATCGCCGCCCATTATCGGCATTACTTTATACTTTAGTTGCTGAACCGTTAGGAATAGCAATAAATAAAGAAAAACAGATAAAAGGAATTTTAGTGGAAAATGATGAAATGTCGCAAAAAATATTCCAATATGCAGATGACATGACTTTGTTTTTATAAGATTTAAAGAGTATTGAAAAAGCAATGTTAATATTTGAAAAATATTGTGGAGGAACAGGAGCTAAAGTCAATAAAGAAAAGACTGAATATATGAGGATAGGGAAGGTGGATACTTTAGAAAGACAATGGGAATTTAAAGAGCAGAGGAATGAATTAAAGATTTTAGGGGTTACACTTGGGAAAGATGAAATGAAAACAAGAGACCTGATTTGGGAGGAGGTTATAGGAAAAATGGAAAAAAAGACTAAACTTTTGAAAACAAAGAGAATTGTTTTTAAAAGGGAAAGTATTGGTTTTAAATTCTTTATTTCTGTCTAAGATGTGGTATATTTTAAGTGTGGTTAGTCTGCCAGCATGGGCGTACAAAAGAATAAAAACGTATATTTTAAAGTTTGATAAGCCTGCAAAAATAGCATATGCCACAATAATTGGGGAGGTGGAAAAGGGAGGTTTGAGACTCATAGATCCAATGGTAAGAATGTATAAAAACGATAAAAAAGTTTTTGAATAATGATGATATAGTATGGAAAAAAAGAATGAGTTTCTTTATAAATAAGTGTGGGAAAATGGGGGATGATTTTTTGTGGATGAATTTTAAAGATAATATGCTTGAGAAGATACCTGAATTTTATAAAGAAGTCTTAAGAGCATGGAACGTTTTTAAAGAGAATGTTTATGTGGAGTTTAAAGGAAGAGATCAACTATTGAAACAGCCCCTTTTCTTAAACAAATTAATTACAAGAAATAGAAATATATTTTTTTTTCTGTCTAAGATGTGGTATATTTTAAGTGTGGTTAGTCTGCCAGCATGGGCGTACAAAAGAATAAAAACTTATATTTTAAAGTTTTTATGGGATGATAAGCCTGCAAAAATAGCATATGACACAATAATTGGGGAGGTGGAAAAGGGAGGTTTGAGACTCATAGATCCAATGGTAAGAATGTATAAAAACGATAAAAAAGTTTTTGAATAATGATGATATAGTATGGAAAAAAAGAATGAGTTTCTTTATAAATAAGTGTGGGAACATGGGGGATGATTTTTTTGTGGATGAATTTTAAAGATAATATGCTTGAGAAGATACCTGAATTTTATAAAGAAGTCTTAAGAGCATGGAAAGTTTTTAAAGCGAATGTTCATGTGGAGTTTAAAGGAAGAGATCAACTATTGAAACAGTCCCTTTTCTTAAACAAATTTATTACAAGCAATAGAAATATAATTTTTTATAAGAATTGGTATTATGCAGGATTAAGGCAAGTTAAAGACATTTTATATGAGGTAAAACCAGGATTTTTACCTATACATGCAATTATAGATACACTAGAGGAGAATGAAGATAGAGAAAACAGACAGTTGATTACGGAACAATACCTAAAATTAAAAGAAGCTGTGCCACTACAATGGATTAAAAGCATTGAAGATAAAGAAACAGGAAATGAGAAACCTGAAATATTTTTAAAAGAAATGATGAACAGATTCCTTTCAAGGGCTGTGTTCTTAAAATGTTTTATGTTTGTATATGTGATCTTGTATTTGTAAGACCAAAAGCAGTTGATTTTTGGGAAAGGTTTTTTTTTTGTGATCTAGATGTAACAAAGATTTGGAAAAATGTAAGATGGAAATTTAAAAGTCCCGTATTGGATCATTTTGATTTCTTGTTGACTGGTTTTAATGACTGAAATGAAATTGGCAAAAATTGGAATGGCACAAGATGCAAAATGTAAATTAAGAATGGAAAAAGATGAAGGAGTGTTACATTTGTTTTTCAAATGAAAAAAATTTGACAATTTTATGAAGATGTTAAGCAAAATTGTGGGGGATTTTTTAAGTGATCAGAATGATTGGTTAGAGGAATGGGAAACATTGTTTTTATTTGGCTTTAATGGAAAAGCAAAAAATGTTTATGCTTTAAATTTATGGTTAACAGTAGCAAGATATACGATTTGGAGACGAAGGAATATAATGAAATTGAAGAAAAAACTGATATTATGTAACTTATTTAAACAGTATTTGACTGCAGTGACAGAGGACATATATGATTATTTTAATATGAATGGACAAATGGATGTATTTAACAAATATATTGTAGAAAATAACCCATACATTGTAAAAACCATGGTCTGGTTTTAATGTAATTTTGCCGGAAATGTTTTAACTTTTTTTGTTTGTTTGTTTTGTTTTCTGCATATACTTCAAATGTAAGGCTGTGAATATATGAAATTTGTGTTATTTTAAGAAATAAAATAACAAAAACTTCACTAAAGCTAAGCAGGCCAGAGCCTGGTCGGTGCACTGGTGGGAGACCGTTTGTGAAAATGTAGTTTGCTGCCTGAGCTACTTTTAGTCCGGCCAGCAGGGGGTGATCATTCGCTGGCTTGAATGGTGCAAAAGTCCTAGTATAATGACGTGGACTTTAGACTGTGAAAAGGAGCCTCATTCAGATGAGTTATGCATATGAATGAATTTCACTACGGTTGATCTTTACGAAACGAGTGAAACACTCGTGTTTGTAAGAGGTTTTTCAGTTATGCGTATGAATGAATTTGAAGAGTGAATGAATTTCACTAAGGCTGATCAAGGTTTTCACTAGTGTATGTAAGAGATTTTTCAGTAATGCGTATGAATGTATTTCAGTACGGGTGATCAATGTTTTTCATTTCACTAGTGTTTGTAGGAGGCTTTTCAATAATTATGGCCTATACGGCCCCTCATACAAATACAATAATATTAGGTCACTTACATTTTAGGCGGAAACATATGGAATAAAATCGCTGTCAAAAATAATCGTACGTAATTCAAAGCATTTGTGTGTCATTTTAATTTACTCGTGCGTAATTTAAAAGTATTGTATGTAATTCTGTTTTTTGTCAGTGTTGGATTCCAAAATCTACGGCCACGACAGTTTACAGATACGAGATTTTGTGTGTTTGTTAGAGTACAACTCCAAAATGTACGACTATGACAGTTACGCACGAGTAAATTAAAATGACACACAAATGCTTTGAATTACGTACGATTATTTTTGACAGCGATTTTATTCCATAGAAACAGCGCATCTCACAGCAACCAGCCGATTCATTGCTGATTGATTCCGTGTTTTGAACAAATCGGTTGAGTCAAAGTTTCATCATGAACGAATCATTTGAATGACTCAATCATTAAACGCTCACTACTGGCACCTACTGGCGTTTTAATTTCGTTGAAAAGTATCATTTCCACCATCATTTCTTGTTTGTATATTCAAAAATATTTAAAAGAATCTCATAATATTATTTAATGCATTATTATAATTTAATTTATAGACCAAATGTAAGAATTTGAAAAGAAAGTATTAATAAGATTTTTTTTTTTAATTCCCTTGGATAATATATATGGAAACACACAGATTTATATGTCACAGCTGATAGAAAACTGATGAGAATATTGCTTCAAAATAAATCATATTTGCAAAAAAAACAAAACACACACACACACACACAAACAAACACACACAAATATATGTTTATTATTTTATTTTACTTAAGCATTTATTTATTTTATGGATGCATCTTGTTCAAAACATATTGTGTACAGTTTGAAAATGAGAAATTTCCTTTAACCCCACATGTATCTATGTTCGATCCAAAACAGCTTCTCATGATGTTCCTGTTGGTGGCGGTTGGTCTTCAGCTGAGCTCTTTTTTATATATATATATAAGCTCAGACACTCAGTTTTCAAAATGGTGAGCCTTACATTATAGCCATACTTATTTCCCACTTTCAATCTCTAGGTGGCACTGCAGTGTGACTGTGGCCGAAAGAAAGAGCCCATTCCTTGTGCTGTTCACAAGGAAGGAATGTTTTAACCATTCCTACCAAAGGTTAAAACACGCCCTGCTATCAAAGCCTTCATAGACATTCAAAGCAAAGTTTTATGTTGATAATTTGGCATTTTCTTTTCTTTCCCCACTGATGATTGTGCACCCACAGCAAGCCAATACATTTAAAATGAATTATATACATATGCAAATAAGACAAAAATTGCTATCAATGTTGTACATTCTAGCTGATCGGAGGTCAAATATAATTTTGGTCTCTATATTCTGCAGATATGCAGCTATTGCCGTTGCCAGTAAGCTGTCAGATATGCAGCTGGGAGAGTCCGTAGACATTGGACAGCTCACAAAGAAAGAGCAGAGAAAGGCCAGGTATACTCACAGACTAAAGCTTGCAAGGCTGTTTGTTTTTATTAGTCATCCAGAAGAGTAGTCTGTGGGTCAGTGTTTATCTTATGTAAACGACAGCATTAGTGGTTTTAGCTGTTTCTGACAAGTTCAAAGCTGCATTGAAGGAGAGCAGGGTACAGAATTAACACACACTAACCACAAAATGCAAGTAAAAATTGATTTTGGGTTTTAAATTACCAGTGGCACTTTTACCTCAGAAGGTAAGCATTGTTAGAAATGTACTTCAGTTGTGGAGTAATCTTTTTATTTGGTTGTTCTCTCACAGGTTGGAGTGTGATCAAGAATGTGCTACACTGGAGAGGAACAGGTCAACATAAAGATTTTATTCACACAATCTTTTCCTCTATCTGTGCCTGAATATATTACTAGATATGTCTGTGTGTCGGTGTGCAGGTTTTGATGTTTTCTGTTTTGCCACTAGAGGCGGCTGGCTAAGGCCCTGCAGATTGATCAGTCAGTGGATACCTTCAACAAGTCAACGTCTTCCAAATATAGTGACTCTCTCAAAGAAGATGCAAGGTGGTGTAAATTCTAAAATAGAATGTTTGAACAGTACATAAAGCTAGGACATGGTTGAATGAGACATTACTAAGCTCAAATTCTGAGAAAGAGCTCACTATGAAGGCACCAGCCATTTTACTAAAATACTTCTGTTGCATTCTTAAAAACAGTCTTACAGTTTGATTCACTACACTTAATAGGTTCAGTTGCTTGCCAAGTGTATAAACTGTACAGGACTGTATTTTCAAAAGCATGCATGCTCTAAACATATTAATGGGGATTGCAGCCTACTTATAAAAGCAATAAATGCTTATGACTAAACATCACTAGTAACCGTGCACTAAAGAATTGCCAGTCGAGTTTGGGTTCTTGCACATTTGCTTTGACAGTTTAAAGAAAAAAATGATGTGTAGAATATACACACATAATAAATTAAATGTTTAGTCTACTACGGAGCCAAGTGAAGGCCTGAATGTTTAAACTAATGAAACCTTTTTTTTTTTTTAATTCAGGAAAGATTTCAAGTTTGTCAGTGAAATTGAGGAGGAGATTAAGAATTTAGTTGAACTGGCTAACAAGGTAAAATGTAGACCAATGATCAGACTATAAATAGTTGACTATCCACACTGAAAATTTTTTTTCATTCATCCAATTAAAAAAATTTTGGGTAATGATTCACATCTATATTTTTTTACTTGAGCCAATGAAAAATAAATAACTTGCCATTACCCTAAATTTTTTTAATTGGATGAATGAAACATTTTTTTCAGTGCACTATCCAAGCACTTCTAGTATCATTTTTCAGAGCTCTGTAATTGTGTTTTTCCTCAGGGTAAACAGTCTAAGAGGAGTCACTGTTTTCCACCTATGAAGCGTGAACACAGGAGAATTATCCATGAGCTAGCGGAGGCATATGGTGTGGAAAGCGTCAGCTATGATAGTGAACCCAAGCGCAATGTAGTGGTCACTGCCATCAGGCCAACAGAAACTAAAATTTTAGATTGGGCCTCCAACTGTAATAGTGAATACTATTCTTTTTGTAAGCATAAAAGCAAACACAAGTAAACTTTAAAGGTGTTTCTCAGTTAAGCAGATGTCTTTGTGTCAGTAGCACTGGGTACTCTTCAACATGATTGTTTTACATGTTGTGTTTTCAGGGGGAAAGCAGTGTGTCCTTCTGTGCACATATTAACTTGGGGAAAAAAAGAAGAAAGAAATATATGTATTCTGAGACTAGATTTGACATAATCAGTGACCTTGACATTAACATCTGATAGACAGCTAATACAAGTGTCAGGAGTAAGTCAGAGTGAAGTTGGACATCGGCATCAGGAAGGTTGTTGGTAGGAATCTCATTACCATACCTTCTTAAATAAGGTGAAAATAACTGCGTCTCAACTCCAATAAATACTTCTGAAAGCACAACTTTCTGCAGTTCATGTGACTTAAGTGCAGTATTGAAGAATGATGGGACATCAGTAGTTATCCACATTATGCTTCCCAGGCTTCAGGATTATGTAGCCTAGTTCTGTTTTCTTCTGAGCCCAACAGCAATGATATTGTGATACTCTTATCATAATTTGTTTCTATGAGAGGAGTGACCCTGACGTCAACATTCACTAATATCAAGAAACATCTGAAGGTTCATGAACAATTTCTTCTGAGGGTTGTAATGACATGAGTGAAGTGCTGGAATACTATCATTGTTCAGTGAATGTTTGATGAGCCTTACTGGACATGGGCAAAACGCAAGGGAAGTACAAATTAGGCTAACGCATCATTAAAAATTAGTTCAATAAAATCAATAGTTACATAAAAGGATTGCTCACTGTATGAACTTACGATATATAACGATAAGTAATGACAGAACTTTAGTTTTTGGGGTGAACTATCCCTTTATAATCCCTTTTAATAGCTGTTGTCAGCGTCACATTATCGACGGCGGTCATTATGAGGAAGAAGCTCTTGGCTGCTTGTGTGCGACAACTGGTCTTTGTAGTTTACTACCATCTCTTCTTTACTCTCATCTTCGTGTGCAGATATTTGGCGGACTTTTCACGCTCAAGTTGCGTAGTATTTTAGGCCTGTTCGACAAAGTTCCCACTGTATTCCGACGGCCCGTGTTAGTGACTGACTGGAGCGGCGCGTAATTTGATGACGCTCCCTCTAAATCCCCGAGTTTTATTCGAAGCAGCGGGGAACGCGCTTGCGCCTCAGCGCTCACCGTCTCTGGCTGCATCCCCTCTTCACTCCGCTCTGCCTCGCTGTCTAGTCACTTCAGCACCGAGCAACAGGGAGTGTGTGTGTTCTTGTGCTTCAAGCTATAAAGAACTTAATCTCCATCGCGCCGGACACACATCCGCCTCTTCATCTGCCATTCGCTGCCCTTTCGCTAACAACCGGCCACAGTAACCATCAGCCATGGAGAGGAAGGTAGGACATTTACAGCAACATCATAAGAATGTCGTCTGCTCCATTGAGCACTTATTAACCAACAGTGTTCAATGTCTGCGGTCTGTTACCGTCCTGATGGTGTATAATCCACCCTTCTCGTCACAGACAGTCAGATTAGTGCGCATGGGAGATTTCCGACTGGATCTAGTTTATTTGGCAATGTAAAGAGCAGAAAGAGACTAAATGAAGCCAGACAGAAGAACACACGAACTAGTCCTGAATGCGCGCACGCACAAACACACACTGGTGCACGTGTTAATCCTGTCTTCTCCATCACTGATCTTCAGTATGGATGGAGGTTTCTTCATGATCATAATGCTGACTGGAGTGAGGTTCAAAGCAGCATTTAAAGGGTTAGTTCACCCAAAAATGAAAATTAGCCCATAAATTACTCACCCTCAAGTCATCCTAGGTGTATATGACTTTCTTCTTTCAGACGCATCGAGTCAAAGATCATACGTCATCCACTCGGAACTGCTTCTGTTTACAACAGTGAGCGCAAGCTACATTAAAGTGATTATTACGTTTGAATATGGATATTTTTCTTACAAAAACGCATCGATTCGCTACAGGAGGCCTTTGTTCACCCCCCGGAGCCGTGTGAGACACTTTTTTTATGGATGGACGCTTTTTATTTAACTTATTTTGGACTGATGCATGCAACACCCACTAAGTGGCATTAAACAGCTTGAAAGATCAAAGACCATTTTTAATATAACTCCGACTGGATTTGTCTGAAAGAAGAAAGTCATATACACCGAGGATGACTTGAGGGCAAGTAATTTATGGGCTAATTTTCATTTTTGGGTGAACTAACCCTTTAAGGCTCTAGTGGAGATGTTATGAGACAGATGCTCCCCTGTACTCTGCTACGAGCCTAATTACCTTTCAGCTTCAGTTGTTGGGTTTGCAAGTGTTAACTAGCAATATAAAGATGCCTTTCCTCAAGATTCACTCTTATAGTCAATGTGAACTCAGTTTGTTTGTCTTTGAGTGAAGGTATGTGATTTAACACTGGTATGTTTATGTAAGTAGTTTAATGCTGGAATAACTAGGCTAAAGCTGTCAGCATCATTTTGTTCTTCACCAAGCTAATATGTGTTATTTTTTGAAGCCTCGTCTTTTTTCTCTGTAAAGGTTCCCGCGGTGATCAGGATTTTTTAAATTGATTTTGAAACCTGAAGTCATGGAAATATCTTTATTGCATATAACATTTTCTAGTTATAGAAATGGCATGTTGTGAATGCAGTCTCTGAAATCATTTTCAAGTAGTCACAAACAATTGGAGAAGTCATGAAAATTGTATTTGGCGAAAACAAAAGTGTTCAAGTGCACATTATATTGGAGTGTGTGGGGTTTATAGTACATTGTATATATCATTTCATGCCCCTACACAGATTTGAAGTCTCTGAATCTGAATATTTGTAATTTTCCCACTTTCATATACTGTATGTCCTTTCAGACATAGGCCGAGGTAATAACAGTGCACACTTTGCTAAGAGATCAAATCAAATATTAACACTATGCTATGAGGCAGCACATACGATTGTCTAGAATCTGGTTGTTGCATTTATAATAATGATCTGAAAAATCAATTTCCTTATGATCATGTACATTCAGTACTGATTGTTGTTTTGATGTTACTAAGAATAGTCCAGATGTACTGTAGGAGTAAGAGCCCTATCTGAATTACGGTAAACATGACTGTCTTTAAAATAAATATTTGAAAGCACTTTTTTGCATTCTACAGCTAAAATTGTAAAGGCATATTGATGTGGATGAATGTATTTATTTTAAGAGAGTGTTCGTTTTTTTTTTTTTTTTGTCTTTTGCATTCAATGCATTCTTCTTCCCACTCTTGGGTAACCTAGTTCTTAATATGTGCTTTTCTTCACCACAAGGACTGATATTATGATGCTCCATCATAATTTAGCTGTTTCTTATACAAGTGAATTGACCTTGATGTCAATGTCTGTTCACTCATACCAATAAACAGCTGAAGGTTTATGGACCGTTTCTTTTGGGGGGGTCATAATGCCATGAGGGAAGTGTTATTTTATAAGACAACATATTGTAATATGGCACAGATTCATAAAAGGTCAGTTCCTTGTAGCATATACTGTATTTTATGTTATGTTACATTTTCAAAATAATAATGTGACAAAGCATTTGTGTTCTCAGTGTTGAGTTGCCATTCCCTCCCAATTTTGTTTCCCTCCTATATCCATCACATGTGGATGCTGAGTGAATCACCAGAATACAATTTTATTTTTCTTATTCAAGAGTATTCAGTAGCCGTGCAGTAAGTTTTTGGCTGTGGTGAGGTGCATGCTGCTGGAATGCCCTGTAACTGCTGCATTGCTTCTGCTTGGATGCACTACAGGAACGTACACCGCCATTGACTGTAGATAGGCTGAGCATGCAGAAGCACTCATAATACATGTTGTCCAATCTAACCATGCTGGTTTCTATGAGAGCTGGGGCTGTGCCTTTAATGTTGATGGTCTTTTGTGTGCCTGTGTGCAGTATTTTATGTTGTATGTGAGTTTAAGTGGGTAAAAGTGTGGTCTGTTGTCATTATATCTGGTCCTCCACTTGTTTGCTTTGATTCCATTCAAACTTTAGGAAGGTTTCTTTTACTGTTTCAGTTATTCAGCTCATTCAATTTATGTTTCTCAACACTTTATGTAGGTTTATACTGAGAAGCATGATTGATGTAGAGTAATGCATAAACAATTTTGTTGACTACCCAGCCCTAGCTTCTAACTGCATTCTAAGGGACAAATTAAATTAAATTTTGTCATCTTTTTTTTTTAAACCATGAAGCATAAGAATACAGTTTGATCAACCTTTGTCAACCTTATACACTACCATTCAGGTTTGCAGTCTGTAAGATTTTTTTTGTTTTTGTAGGAAGTCTCTTATGTTCACAATGGCTGTGGTAATTTGATGATGAATTCACAAAAAAAAACAGCAATATTGTGAAATATTACAATTTAAAATGTTTCTATTTGATAAAATAGATGTAATTTAAATGTAATTTAATCCTGTGATGGCAAAATAATTTTTGTCTTCCGTTTCAAATTTTCTCTTTACTGTCACTTTTGATCAATTTATTGTGTCCTTGCTGAATAAAAGTATTAATTTCCTTAAAAATATCAATTTAATTTCCTAAATTGTTGTACATATTAATGTTCTGGGGCAATTTGTAATACAAAAAAAATTTAATTGGTGTAATATCTTGTCAAAGTTTAATAGGAATATATCAATCCTCATGTCTTTTACAGGGGCCATGTAAAAAAAATGAAAATTATTTACAATAAACAACACAATTGATGATCATAAAATAGTATATCAATGGTTCCTTGAATATTTGAAACTGTTATTTCAGGCATTTCTAAAAACCCAGCAGAGAAAGTCATGGTCAAACTCTAAACTTTTTGTGTCTTTTTGAAAGCCCAGATTCTTCTCTATCCTCCTGACAACCAGTTATGGAGTTTTGTCCTCTGTAGAGGACATTATTTTTATGCCCTCACATGTCACAGTTGTAAGTCTGGATGTCCTGTAAAGAGCTCATTCAGGGCTTTTCAGAGATGCCAAATGTTTCAATGTTTCACCATGACCACTCCCTCTCCTTGGTCTTTAAAAATGGCTGACATTAATTTAGTGATCAAATTCAACACCCTTATGGAAATATGATAATATTTTGTAATGATCATTTAAATCTGACTAATTTTCCAATTGTTTGTCATAAATCAACATATCAGGAAAATGTTATGGGGTTTCAAATCAAAATATGACCTTCTGTTATGAAACAGGAC
>NW_015632036.1:296382-297131 GCF_001515625.1 Sinocyclocheilus rhinocerous
CATGGTCTAAAGCGCACGGCGCAGGGCGTGTCCGAATCTGTCCAAATCCACTTAACAACGGGAAAAACGGTCGGCGCGCCCGGCGCATGGTCTAAAAGGGTTGTCCCTATTCTCTTAATGAGTAATGAGTGTGTTGTGGGCATAACGTGCAATAAACTAATCAGAGTCTCATCTCCCATTCCCTTTAAGAGCCAGTTGCGCTCGTGCCATGGCGGATTTGCTATTTACACGGCTGAATTTGCAAGTGCAAAGACAGAACGCGTCTCCAGAGATGAAACAGAGATGCAACGGATCTGCTCGTGCGCGAGCAAATAGGTAGATTTATACTTCTGCGTCGAACCTACGCCGTAGCTTACACATAGACGCACACCCATACGCCGTAGCCTGACGTGCACCTCTCCAACTGTGTAATAAGCAGAGTGTACGCGTGCTGTGGACCCGCCTATGCTAACGCGCTCTTTAAATAACAAAAAAAACTACTGCGCCATTGACTTTAGACCAGGTTTTTGTTGGTCAATAACGCAGTCTATTTCAGTTGCCTCAAAATAGCAACGCGCCAGCAGTGCGCCTGAACACACCTCGTTTTCAGACCAGCACGCCCATGAGAGCACACATGGGCGCAAATGCATTTGCTATTTAAACAACGTGGCGCAGGATGTGAAAATGACAACTGCGTCGGGCTGAAACTAGCAAAAAACACTTGCGTCGCGCCTGGCGCCGCATTGTGCCAGGTGTATGATAGGGCCCTA
>NW_015632036.1:297141-298071 GCF_001515625.1 Sinocyclocheilus rhinocerous
TTTGGAGACACAACAAATGAATAGGGAAAGAAATTATATTTCAATATTCCTATGAAGTATTAGATATTATTATGAAAATCCTGCCAATTATTACTCCTATTACTCCCCTTCTTTTTTAATTACATGTTGCCCCAAAAACAAATTAATATGCAAATTACATACAGTGTATACAGTGTATGTACATAATGGGACAACCCGTTAATGGATATTTTACGCACATGTTGCATAAAGCAAAATGGTATATCAAATCTTGATAACATAGTTGAGAATCATTTTTATACAAAGTTTATACAACGTTTGGTATAAAAAATAAAAATGGATTGGGGATTTTTTTTTAAATCTCTGTTTTTGCCTTTTCATGTCTATTCATGTCTTTTTATTGATTTTAAAAACAGGACTTTTTAAAGTCCTAGTATCCTCTACAGAGGACATAGCATATGAATAAAATATAATTTTTTTTCTTATGCTCTAAACAATGTAATGACATGAAAAAATATTAAATTCAACTTTATTTCTTCTTCTGGTAGTCAGGAGGATATAAAAAAGTTCTAGAGAAATTGAAAAATATATTAGTTACCACTGTATTGCTTAAAGGTGCCATAGAATGCATTGATACAATATTTTAAATTGTTCTCTGATATTTACATAGAAGGTATGTGGCTTAGGTAAGGGCAAAAAATCTCCAGAAACGGTTTTACATGTCCATTTACAACCCTAGGATTTGTCCCTAGAATGAAATGGTCTGTTTTTACCTTAATTGGAAGGGTCATGAATAATAATGTTGAGCTCTACTCTGACTGGCTGTTTCACAGCGCAGCTCATTTCAGTAGCTCACACAGCAGGAAGGAAACACAGAAAATATATATTTCAATACTGTCTCTCGCAGTTATATCGTTGGGTAATTATACTGTATATAAAATGCGGGCATCA
>NW_015632036.1:298765-306358 GCF_001515625.1 Sinocyclocheilus rhinocerous
TCCCTGTGTGTGTAATAAGCAGAGTGTACGCGCACTGTGGACCCGCCTATACTAACGTGCTCTTTAAATAACAAAAAAAGTAGGCCTACGTCTATTTCAGTTGCCTCAAAATAGCAACGCGCCAGCAGTGCGCCTGAACACACCTCGTTTTCAGACCAGCACGCCCATGAGAGCACACATGGGCGCAAATGCATTTGCTATTTAAACAACGTGGCGCAGGATGTGAAAATGACAACTGCGTCGGGCTGAAACTAGCAAAAAACACTTGCGTCGCGCCTGGCGCCGCATTGTGCCAGGTGTATGATAGGGCCCTAGGAGTTAAAGCATGTTTATTAAGCATTTTTGGAGACACAACAAATGAATAGGGAAAGAAATTATATTTCAATATTCCTATGAAGTATTAGATATTATTATGAAAATCCTGCCAATTATTACTCCCATTATTACACTTCTTTTTTAATTACATGTTGCCCCAAAAACAAATTAATATGCAAATTACATACAGTGTATAGATACATTGTACATAATGGGACAACCCGTTAATGGATATTTTACGCACATGTTGCATAAAGCAAAATGGTATATCAAATCTTGATAACATAGTTGAGAATCATTTTTATACAAAGTTTATACAACGTTTGGTATAAAAAATAAAAATGGATTGGGGATTTTTTTTTTTTAATTCAGTTTTTGCCTTTTCGTGTCTATTCATGTCTTTTTGTTTACTTTAAAACAGGAATTTTTAAAGTCCTGGGTGTCCTCTACAAAGGACATAGCATAACATATGAATAAAATATAATTTTTTCAAAAAAAAATTTTTTCTATTTTTTTGTTATGCTCTAAACCAGGGGTGTCCAACCCTGGTCCTGGAGGGCTACCGTCCTGCAGATTTAACGCCAACCCGAATCAAACACACCTGAACCAGCTAATCATGGCACACATGGGCGCAAATGCATTTGCTATTTAAACAACGTGGCGCAGGATGTGAAAATGACAACTGCGTCGGGCTGAAACTAGCAAAAAACACTTGCGTCGCGCCTGGCGCCGCATTGTGCCAGGTGTATGATAGGGCCCTAGGAGTTAAAGCATGTTTATTAAGCATTTTTGGAGACACAACAAATGAATAGGGAAAGAAATTATATTTCAATATTCCTATGAAGTATTAGATATTATTATGAAATCTTTTTGTTTACTTTAAAACAGGAATTTTTAAAGTCCTGGGTGTCCTCTACAAAGGACATAGCATAACATATGAATAAAATATAATTTTTTCAAAAAAAAATTTTTTCTATTTTTTTGTTATGCTCTAAACCAGGGGTGTCCAACCCTGGTCCTGGAGGGCTACCGTCCTGCAGATTTAACGCCAACCCGAATCAAACACACCTGAACCAGCTAATCATGGTGTTCAGGGCTGCTTGATAATTACAGACAGGTGTGTTGGTGCAGGGTTGGAACTGAAATCTGCAGGACGGTAGCCCTCCAGGACCAGGGTTGGACACCCCTGCTCTAAACAATGTAATGACATGAAAAAATATTAAATTCAACTTGTTTTTTTCTTCTGGTAGTCAGGAGGCTATAGAAGACAAAAATTATTGGGTCCCTGTAGGATACCATGAAAGTAGTCCTTATGACCTGTAAACTACATTTCAAGTTTTTTAAAGCCATTTGTGACCCTGGACCACAAAACCAGTCTTAAGTCTCTTGGGTATATTTGTAGCAATAGCCAAAAAAAAACATTGTATGGGTCAAAATTATCGATTTTTCTTTTATGCCAAAAATCATTAGGATATTAAGTAAAGATCATGTTCCATGAAGATATTTTGTAAATTTCCTACCATAAATATATCAAAACTTCATTTTTGATTAGTAATATGCATTGCTAAGAACTTCATTTGGACAACTTTAAAGGCGATTTTCTCAGTATTATGATTTTTTTGCACCCTCAGATTCCAGATTTTCAAATAGTTGTATCTCGGCCAAATATTGTCCTATCCTAACAAACCATACATCAATGGAAAGCTTATTTATCAGCGTTCATCTGATGCATAAATCTCAATTTAAAAAAATTGACCCTTATGACTGGTTTTGTGGTCCAGGGTCACATTTGATAGCTTTGTGTGAGAAACTAATTCGTTAATTACAGTAATTTGCCGTATAGTTGTGTAATTTTTATATTTACAATTAATTGCTGTACAGTTAGTGTTGTAAAATTTGATACATTAAGAGACGTTTATGTACTGTTTGCTGTGTCTCTCAGCGAGGCATCTGTTAAATGTTTTAACCTTTGGGGATTGTACACCGTGTGGCCAGATTAGCTTCAAAGTACTAAGTCAGTTGTTGCAAATAAGGAAATTTTTGTAGTACTAGGTTGTAGTTTGAAGTACCAAGTCGCAGGTGTGTCTTTGAGCTTGAGGCCTTGTATTCTCTCTGGAAACAATTCCAGTGAGGCCAGCAACACTTAGAATGGATCACAGAAGTTCGCTTCAGTGCCCAGCAATCATCTGAGAGTGAGAGAAATCCCATTAGTATTCAAGGACCCACTTTTTCTAGCTGACACACCTCAAGAGCTTTAGGGAGAATTGGCTCTTTCACAAGTGAGAGTGCAGGCAGAGAGATGAAGGGATGATTATTAAATACTCGCTTTCTTTCATTCTTTTTCTTTTTCGCCTTCACTGCCTTTCTGCAGGTCTAAATGTGAGGAATTAGAATGATAGGATCGCTATGGCTGTACTCTAGAAACGCCTCATGTCATGCTGCCCTTTGTTCAGCTCAACAGTACATCTTCTCATTTGTTAGGACACCTGCAGTATTTGCATCTTTGACTTATTTTCGTATTTATACTTAATCCAAGCCTGTTCATGTATTTGAAATTTTTAACATATTATTGATATGTTATAATATATATATACTTTGTAAATTGGGGAAGAGTGGTAATTGTTATGAAAAACAAAAAGCTGTTTACCTTAAAGAGGATCTAAATGTCTTTGATTGACCTCCTGGCCCAGTACAACAAATACAAACAGAACTTTATGCTTTGCAGAGTAGATTTTAACTTTTTAGATTTATTACTATATTATTTGTGAGTTATTAATATATTGTATATATTGTTTTGTATACTATTTTTATTTTAACTTGTAATCAGTTGGTTAAAATAATAATAAAAAAAAATAGCTTGCAAGACGTTTTGCTTCATTTGTTTGCAGATGCCACTTGGTTTGATATTTTGCAGTCTAATAGTTCAATGGCATTCAAACTATTTAAATGTGACTTAAGTGTCCAAATACTTGGGGCCACTGTTTTTTTTCTTAATGTCTTGTATTGTATGCTTTACTTCCTGTAAGGTGTTTTTTAAATTTTTATTCAAACTGCAGAGAATGTGTTTTCCGTCCCCCCCCCCAAAAAAAATACTAGGTCACTCTTTTGAAATGTCTGAGGCTTTTTATGTCCAAGGTTCCTTGTAGAGAGATATGGACAATTGAGGACTTCCTTATTTGGCTGGACTGAAATGCTCTTGCAGCATTAAGGTAAAACAATCCTTTGTAAGCGCAGAAACTTCCTGCAAGCTCCTATGAGGGGATTTGATTTGAATGTGAATGTGTGAGAAAACATGGAATGTGAATGCAACCAAAAGCCAAGTAATCAGCTTGTAAGGTTAGCTTTTCACAAATAATGTATAGATATTTATAAAAATTCTGTTTTGTAGCTCAGTAGAGTGCCTTATGTTTTTCATAAACCTTTGCATATACACGATTTAACAGTGTTATGATGTTTGTAATGTGCAGATGCCATCACCTGCCAGCTTGGACTCTGTGGACGGGTTTGGTTCTCTAGTTTGGTCCTTGACATGTTCTTACACTGCTTTGGTCAACAATTCAGACATTTATGGTCAGTTGACAAACCTAGAATGACTATTCATTTCAGGATCATAACTTCTTCCTTGTGAAAAAGAAACTTAATTGCATTGAATGTGTACTTGTGTACATCAAATCTTAAAAATATATTTAAAAAACCTGTACTTGCATAATGTAATATTTATGCAATAAAAGGCCACTTAAGTGTACCTAAAGAGACACTCTTCATGTTTCTTGACACACATCAAATTAATTGTTTTACTTTAATGTACATTTAAAAAAAAAAAAGTATAATCTTTTGTTGTGCGTTTGTTGTACACTTATTTTGATGCGCTGACTAACATACTAAAGTGCTTGATTATAAGTTTAACTGTATTGTTATTCGATATAACGTGTAATATATTTTAAATGTACTTTAAAAATGGCAAAATATTAAGCTGCAACTTCAATACAAATGTGTAATTGCAAATATATTTAAAAACATGACAGACAATGTTCAGTATAAAATGACATTAAAATATATTTTATAAATGCTTGTCAGTACAAGCTACTTGAACCAGATTATTTGCTACTTGAACCAGATTGTATATAAGACATAAAGATGTACTTAAGTCCTGCTTAAGTGGGTCAAAAAATCACTCAAAAGTTCAGCCAACTGCATTTAATATTTAAACTATAATACATTTTTATTTAAATGCATTTAACATGAAACGAAGTGTTTGAAATCATTCAGTTCATATTTAAATGTTCTTTTAAAATGAATTATTTCTGTAATAAGTACTCTTTTAAAAAAAAATTTTTTTTTAAGTATGCTTAAGTTAAGGGCTAAGAAAATTCAAAGGACATGGTAAGTTGGAGCCATTGAGATTTTTTTTGTTTTTTTGTGCAGAAGAAGATAATGTATGTTTCCACAGAGAAGCATAATGATGAATTATGAAAAGTATAATCGCATCTTAAAACATTGCAGCAATTATTACAATGAAAGCTTACGTTTTTATGGTTAAGTTTTATTATAAATAATAATAATATTATTTATTTTCCCATGAGAAACAAACAGTTCTTCTGTTTTCCATGCATGAAAATGCTGGCCGATCACTTGACAGTCGAGTTCGGTTGCACCCTAAAAACTAGATAACCCTAGTTGTATCACTGTCCTGCATGAAGGGTATTCAGTTCAGAGCCAAACCACCCCTATATTGATTGTTGATATACTGAGTATACTATATTGAGTCCTGATGCTTCACAACCCATAGCAGTGTCCTGGCCTTATGTGTAATTACAGGTGAACTGCACTGAGATTAAGTCTGCGGCTGCTGTGCGGTGGGCTTCAGTATTTTCCACACATCTCCTTAAAGCCCTGGACTCAGAATGGGCTCAATTGTGAGGCAGGATGGTCTGATAGATGGCTCGCAGTCTGAGTCTGTAGTGCAGTGTGCTGTCCGCCCAACTACGGTGCTCTTTGGTCCTCTCTGAGACAGACTGTCTGGCTTATAGAGAGCTGACCCATTTTTACGGGGGAAAGGCTCAATATCCCATTTAGTACTTCCCCCACTACCCGAGTAAGCGAGGGGAAGAGAAAGTCTGGCTGAATGGCTTGTTATTGTTAATCCATACTGAAATGGCATCTGACACATGGAGTTGATGCCTTTAAAGCTGATCGGGTGCTTTTCAGATGTTCTGCGTGTCTGTTATGCAGTCAAAGGACATGAATGTTCACCTTTGTGCTGTCATATGTAGATTTGAAAGGCTTCCTTTATTGCAGGCTCAGTTCGACCCCTCACTGTCTCTGGCCTCATTCTGTCCATCTTCTCTCTGTGTTCACATACACAGAATGAGAATGAAGGATGTAAGTTAAAGAGACACCGAAGTATTTGTGTATGTATATGGGTTGATGAGAGAAACAGATATAAGAGGGAAATAAAAGAAACACAGTATCTGATACATGTTCTGGATCTCGGTAGTTTTGCTTAGATTTCATTGTTCTATATTTTCAGTAGTGTGCAATACATACAACATTTAACATATTTGACGATGTGTTTACACTACTGTTCAACAGTTTGAGGTCACTAAGATTTTTCATGTTTCTGAAAGAAGTCTCTTATGCTCACTAAGACATCAGATTTCATTGGTCTATATTTTCAGTAGTGTGCAATACATACAACATTTAACATATTTGACAATGTGTTTACACTACTGTTCAACAGTTTGAGGTCACTAAGATTTTTCATGTTTCTGAAAGAAGTCTCTTATGCTCACTAAGACAGTAATATTGTGAAATATTACATTTTAAAATAAGTTTTCTATTTTCATATATTTTAAAATTTAATTCATTTCTGTGATGGTAAAGCTGATTTTTCAGCAGCCATTACTCAGGACTTGGTGCTCAGGAAATATTTCTTATTATCACTGTTATCCTGCTTAATATTTTTTGTGAAAACTGAGATATATTTTTTTCAGAATTCTTTGTAACATTATGCCTTCACTGCCACTTTTGATCAGTTTAATGCATCTTAGCTGATAAAATGTATTAAAAAAAACTTACTGACTGTGTACTTTTGAATATCAGAAAGTATCAAGTTATATTAAATTAAACAGTATTATTGGCCAGAATTAAGAGTTTGCTAGATACAAAATCATGCTAACGGAATTCTCTTTATAATTATTTTAAAAGGTATTATTGTAAGATGTAGTCTTATTTTTTTCTTTATATGTTACTTTTTAATTGCTTTAGATTTATTGTTTAGCACATAAGCTGCTAGTATCAAGAGCTAAAAAATATTAATTACAATATAAGAGAACAGTTTGTCCTGAAACTATTGTGGATGCCAAAGGAGACGTTCATTTATTTATTTATTTATTTTTGTGAGGATTATGAGATGAGAACAGTTCTTCCCCACAGTTTTGTTTTCCAGAGAGACAGAGAAACTGGTCTTGCCAGGAACTCTAGTCTAGAAGACAGAGGATAGAGATGTTTGTCAGTCCAAATCAAAATCTTGTTGCCTTTAATATTTTCCGCATTTCTCAATTAAAATATGTAACTTCTTATAAATTAACAATGTCTTTGTAGCAAATCTCTTTTGTTGTTTCAGGTTTACTTGAATTTTGTTATCCTTTGGTGATTTAAATATAAAAATTTTTAGGTGCTCAAACTCAAGTGCATAGTTTGGAACATCAATTCAAACACATTAATTTCATAGTACTTACTGCAGCAAATGTAGCAGCTGAGGTTAGATGTTATTACATGCAATGTAATCCAGAATCACATCAAATTTGCTTGGTCTTTAAATTAATAAGGTAGCTTGCTTTTATTTTCATATGGTCTGTTTGGCTTGGCTACTGATTATTTTGCCAAGAGTGCATTTAGTCTGAAAATCCCCATACCCGGGATACAAGCTTTTGATATATGAACATTCAGAAAGTTTGTATACTTGAAGGAGGCTGAATCAAGAAAATGGTCATATCTTCATTAAGAGAAAGTACAGTGAAAACATTACAGCCATATCTCTTTCAGTTCAAGGTGGAGCATTTTTGCCTGTGCAATAGTCACCAAATGTAATTGCAAAAAAAATAATAAAAACCGAGATAAAAAAGTTTTTCAAGTCTAACTTTGAAGTTGGCTTGAGAAAGCCAGACCAGAAAGTTTGAAAATGTTTTAAAAGCTTGAAGTTTGAACGTTTTCAGTTTGAAGTTTTAAAGATTAAAGGTTGAATGTTTTGAAGGCAATACAGTCTAATAGATAGAT
>NW_015632036.1:306593-312911 GCF_001515625.1 Sinocyclocheilus rhinocerous
AAAAAACCTGTACTTGCATAATGTAATATTTATGCAATAAAAGGCCACTTAAGTGTACCTAAAGAGACACTCTTCATGTTTCTTGACACACATCAAATTAATTGTTTTACTTTAATGTACATTTAAAAAAAAAAAAGTATAATCTTTTGTTGTGCGTTTGTTGTACACTTATTTTGATGCGCTGACTAACATACTAAAGTGCTTGATTATAAGTTTAACTGTATTGTTATTCGATATAACGTGTAATATATTTTAAATGTACTTTAAAAATGGCAAAATATTAAGCTGCAACTTCAATACAAATGTGTAATTGCAAATATATTTAAAAACATGACAGACAATGTTCAGTATAAAATGACATTAAAATATATTTTATAAATGCTTGTCAGTACAAGCTACTTGAACCAGATTATTTGCTACTTGAACCAGATTGTATATAAGACATAAAGATGTACTTAAGTCCTGCTTAAGTGGGTCAAAAAATCACTCAAAAGTTCAGCCAACTGCATTTAATATTTAAACTATAATACATTTTTATTTAAATGCATTTAACATGAAACGAAGTGTTTGAAATCATTCAGTTCATATTTAAATGTTCTTTTAAAATGAATTATTTCTGTAATAAGTACTCTTTTTTTTAATTTTTTTTAAAAGTATGCTTAAGTTAAGTGTAGTTCCTTTTAAGGGCTAAGAAAATTCAAAGGACATGGTAAGTTGGAGCCATTGAGATTTTTTTTGTTTTTTTGTGCAGAAGAAGATAATGTATGTTTCCACAGAGAAGCATAATGATGAATTATGAAAAGTATAATCGCATCTTAAAACATTGCAGCAATTATTACAATGAAAGCTTACGTTTTTATGGTTAAGTTTTATTATAAATAATAATAATATTATTTATTTTCCCATGAGAAACAAACAGTTCTTCTGTTTTCCATGCATGAAAATGCTGGCCGATCACTTGACAGTCGAGTTCGGTTGCACCCTAAAAACTAGATAACCCTAGTTGTATCACTGTCCTGCATGAAGGGTATTCAGTTCAGAGCCAAACCACCCCTATATTGATTGTTGATATACTGAGTATACTATATTGAGTCCTGATGCTTCACAACCCATAGCAGTGTCCTGGCCTTATGTGTAATTACAGGTGAACTGCACTGAGATTAAGTCTGCGGCTGCTGTGCGGTGGGCTTCAGTATTTTCCACACATCTCCTTAAAGCCCTGGACTCAGAATGGGCTCAATTGTGAGGCAGGATGGTCTGATAGATGGCTCGCAGTCTGAGTCTGTAGTGCAGTGTGCTGTCCGCCCAACTACGGTGCTTTTTGATCCTCTCTGAGACAGACTGTCTGGCTTATAGAGAGCTGACCCATTTTTATGGGGGAAAGGCTCAATATCCCATTTAGTACTTCCCCCACTACCCGAGTAAGCGAGGGGAAGAGAAAGTCTGGCTGAATGGCTTGTTATTGTTAATCCATACTGAAATGGCATCTGACACATGGAGTTGATGCCTTTAAAGCTGATCGGGTGCTTTTCAGATGTTCTGCGTGTCTGTTATGCAGTCAAAGGACATGAATGTTCACCTTTGTGCTGTCATATGTAGATTTGAAAGGCTTCCTTTATTGCAGGCTCAGTTCGACCCCTCACTGTCTCTGGCCTCATTCTGTCCATCTTCTCTCTGTGTTCACATACACAGAATGAGAATGAAGGATGTAAGTTAAAGAGACACCGAAGTATTTGTGTATGTATATGGGTTGATGAGAGAAACAGATATAAGAGGGAAATAAAAGAAACACAGTATCTGATACATGTTCTGGATCTCGGTAGTTTTGCTTAGTCAGATTTCATTGGTCTATATTTTCAGTAGTGTGCAATACATACAACATTTAACATATTTGACAATGTGTTTACACTACTGTTCAACAGTTTGAGGTCACTAAGATTTTTCATGTTTCTGAAAGAAGTCTCTTATGCTCACTAAGACAGTAATATTGTGAAATATTACATTTTAAAATAAGTTTTCTATTTTCATATATTTATGTGTTTACACTACTGTTCAACAGTTTGAGGTCACTAAGATTTTTCATGTTTCTGAAAGAAGTCTCTTATGCTCACTAAGACAGTAATATTGTGAAATATTACATTTTAAAATAAGTTTTCTATTTTCATATATTTTAAAATTTAATTCATTTCTGTGATGGTAAAGCTGATTTTTCAGCAGCCATTACTCAGGACTTGGTGCTCAGGAAATATTTCTTATTATCACTGTTATCCTGCTTAATATTTTTTGTGAAAACTGAGATATATTTTTTTCAGAATTCTTTGTAACATTATGCCTTCACTGCCACTTTTGATCAGTTTAATGCATCTTAGCTGATAAAATGTATTAAAAAAAACTTACTGACTGTGTACTTTTGAATATCAGAAAGTATCAAGTTATATTAAATTAAACAGTATTATTGGCCAGAATTAAGAGTTTGCTAGATACAAAATCATGCTAACGGAATTCTCTTTATAATTATTTTAAAAGGTATTATTGTAAGATGTAGTCTTATTTTTTTCTTTATATGTTACTTTTTAATTGCTTTAGATTTATTGTTTAGCACATAAGCTGCTAGTATCAAGAGCTAAAAAATATTAATTACAATATAAGAGAACAGTTTGTCCTGAAACTATTGTGGATGCCAAAGGAGACGTTCATTTATTTATTTATTTATTTTTGTGAGGATTATGAGATGAGAACAGTTCTTCCCCACAGTTTTGTTTTCCAGAGAGACAGAGAAACTGGTCTTGCCAGGAACTCTAGTCTAGAAGACAGAGGATAGAGATGTTTGTCAGTCCAAATCAAAATCTTGTTGCCTTTAATATTTTCCGCATTTCTCAATTAAAATATGTAACTTCTTATAAATTAACAATGTCTTTGTAGCAAATCTCTTTTGTTGTTTCAGGTTTACTTGAATTTTGTTATCCTTTGGTGATTTAAATATAAAAATTTTTAGGTGCTCAAACTCAAGTGCATAGTTTGGAACATCAATTCAAACACATTAATTTCATAGTACTTACTGCAGCAAATGTAGCAGCTGAGGTTAGATGTTATTACATGCAATGTAATCCAGAATCACATCAAATTTGCTTGGTCTTTAAATTAATAAGGTAGCTTGCTTTTATTTTCATATGGTCTGTTTGGCTTGGCTACTGATTATTTTGCCAAGAGTGCATTTAGTCTGAAAATCCCCATACCCGGGATACAAGCTTTTGATATATGAACATTCAGAAAGTTTGTATACTTGAAGGAGGCTGAATCAAGAAAATGGTCATATCTTCATTAAGAGAAAGTACAGTGAAAACATTACAGCCATATCTCTTTCAGTTCAAGGTGGAGCATTTTTGCCTGTGCAATAGTCACCAAATGTAATTGCAAAAAAAATAATAAAAACCGAGATAAAAAAGTTTTTCAAGTCTAACTTTGAAGTTGGCTTGAGAAAGCCAGACCAGAAAGTTTGAAAATGTTTTAAAAGCTTGAAGTTTGAACGTTTTCAGTTTGAAGTTTTAAAGATTAAAGGTTGAATGTTTTGAAGGCAATACAGTCTAATAGATAGATGTCTGATTGTTCATTCTCATTCCCCCTCTTTTGAATTAACCTTGCCGTCAACTAAAAACATGTACATAAAAACATGTGCTTTAAAAGAAGTTAAAATGATTCACTCTGTCACTGTCTGTATCTCAAACTGCCATCCCCAAGCTCACTGTTTACGGCCAGTTCTAGATAGATAGATAGATGTCTGATTGTTCATTCTCATTCCCCCTCTTTTGAATTAACCTTGCCGTCAACTAAACTGTACATAAAAACATGTGCTTTAAAAGAAGTTAAAATGATTCACTCTGTCACTGTCTGTATCTCAAACTGCCATCCCCAAGCTCACTGTTTACGGCCAGTTCTAGGCAATGAGAATGTGATGCTTCTGTGCTTTGGCACATTGATTAGAGTCAATAGTTTCATTGGGAGGCATATACAGACCTCTGCAGGAGAAACCTAAAACTGCAGCTTGAGGTCAAACTGTCCCGCAGTCTCCAACAATAGACACAAACACACGAGCAATTCCAGCATTATGGACGTGACATTTGCAGTCAAAACCTGAAATATAAATTCTCATAGAATGTAGGCTATTCGTTACCAATATATTGAACCATCTCTATATATTTTTCTAAATCCCTGCAAATAGAGTCCAGACATCAGAGAAGTGTCCGTATATAAAAGTGTTTTATATTTTAGATGAAGGAAATACACATGCGTTACGGACGTGACAAAAAAAAAGTTTTGGGGAGACAACATATAGGTTATTCTGTAGACTTTCTGTGATTTACAATGCACAACCCAAGCAAGAGAATTAAAAAATAAAAATAGAAAACATTAAAATTAAAATTAAAATAAAAAAAATAATAATATAATAATAATAATAGTTTTGGCAATTTGTCCTACAGTCCGCCTGTGCCTATTTCTGACCCGGACAACAAATGCAGTCTTTTGGCTAAATCTCCGCGATGTTCTCGTTCAGAATGCAATTTCTAAAATGTTATTAGAATAAATACATTTCTAAAATGTTATGATACGGTAAGCCTAAAACAGATCACAGCAGTAGACTAGACAAAGTATCAGTCCTCAGCAACGTGGTAAACATGCGCGCCGGTATGCATATGATTTAATATGAAGCGTCCGTAACAAAATGGACATAAGATGGCTTTGTACAGAAAGTTACAAGTTAATTGCATTAATAATTACTATATGATATCAACTTAATCTTAAAAACGTTACGGACGTGACACAGCACTGAAGCGACCTGACGTCATAAGTATAGCCCTTAAAAATCCAAAAATCATCGCTGATTAGACAAAAAGAGTTTATTTATTTTTCAGACAGGCCTCCATCTTTCTACAAAATGCTTACTGTTGGCATTAATAATAAAAAAAATAAGCCTTTGAGCTCTCATTTAAAAACATGAAATCGGATGGTTCATCCAGCTAGATGAAAATGTAATTTTATTCTAGGTGCACCCCTCATATGTGGTGGATAAACATAGCGATTTCCTTCCAATTTCTATTAAAGCATGCTAATGCAGTATAATACAGACCTAAATGCACAAATTAAATAGTGTTTTTGTTCTTTTGGTAAAAACTTATTTTTTTCATGGTAAGGTTGACATTTGCATGGAATTGCTCACAGACAATCTCTCTCCTTACCCCACACGACACTCCCCCACCCCCTTTACCTCCCAGTCAATGGGACCTGAGCATTTGGCAGAGCTGTAATGGGAAAAGGGAGACTTGGGGGGGCTCAAAGGGGTACCAAGACCACCACATCTTTTCAGCTCTTTGATGAGATGCTTTTGTAGAACTACATCCTGAAATGGGGTGATCAAAAGTATAAAGGGGTCACAATGTCACACCAAAAAAAAATAAAAATTCTCACAGATTTTAAGCAGGCAAAAACAGGCCCTTTCGCAGTATTTTTCTGTGCATTTTAATCATATGTGGCTGCTGCTCGTTTCTTTTTTTTTAGGTCAGTGTTAAGTTTCTGTCACATATCACCACTTCTCTCATCTGGCCACAAAATCACTTCCCACACCACAATTGGTCAGTAATATGATTTTTGGCAGATTCTAGAGTCCAGACATGCTTTCCTTTTGAGTAACTGTTTCCTTTGTGCCACTCTCCCATAAAGGCCTGCGTTACACAGAGCTCTCTTGATATGTTTGACTGATACACCTCATTCTCAGTCTCTCTGGCATCTTTTACAAACTTCCTTATTGTTAATGCATAGAATTTTGATTAATAACCTTTAGTCACTTTCTGATTTTTCAACAAACAATGACCATTTGGGTACTTTTTTGGGTACATTTGGGAAAAGTGATTTAGTCTTCATATTCACAGCTCTCCATCAGAATCATAGCATGAATATTGATATTGATCTCTTAACTGCCAGACAATATGGTAGTAATTTTTGTGATTCACAGGTTGAAGCCAGTAGTTTGTCAGTTATGTCCTTATAGGGCAATTCCTCTACATCTGTGTAAACTTAAAGTTTCTGCAACACTGAATGCTTATTTAAAAGTCATATTTTAGTATTGTTTTCAAATGTCAAAACACAATGCTAACAATTTAACTTCAGTGTTATGAAACAAAATATCACAGAAATAAAATGTTTATCTATCAGTCTATCGTTCTTAATGTATTGTTGTTTAACAGTTTGACACTTTCATCATTTTAACATGACCCTGTATCATTTTTTGAAACATTTCTGGTTTTGCATGATTCACTTTTGAGT
>NW_015632036.1:312924-325820 GCF_001515625.1 Sinocyclocheilus rhinocerous
AAAAAAACCTTTGTCTTGTAATCTTTAATTAAATATGAGTCACTTTCTTTTGAAATGAGTCAAGCCCTTTTTTTTTTTACCATGTTCTCCCATTGTCTGCATCTATGTCTTGACAGAGGTTTCTAATTTGACGGCATCAGGTGTAAAGATTTTCAGCTGTCATTTAACACTTGCCACAGAATGAATTTGTCATTTAAAACACCTCTTGAATGATTGAGTATTCACTGCTCTTTTATAGTTAAGCAAATGAGAAGTCAAGGGGGATGGGAGACGACTTGTGACTGGGAGGAATTTTTGTGGCTAGCCTCCTCCACAAAGCTATTTTCAGAGACCTGCCATTAGTGACAGTTTCAAGTAAAAAATTTATTTAGCAATTTTAATTAAAAAAAATGATTTATTAACTTTTTGGTTTGTTTGTTTGTTTTAAAAAAAAAATGAAATTTCAAGAATCACACAACAACCAATATTTAGATGATTGGTCAACAGATGTTTTTTCAGTGCTCAGTTTTTTAAATTATTACCCTCGAATCTAAATATGCAATTACAGCCTCAAGTACCATAATTTATTGCTAATATGCATAAGCTTGAAGTGTGACATTATTTGTAATAATTTGTAGAGAAAATGGACTGTGCTTAAAGTGATGAATAATAACTAAAAGTAAATGTAATTACATACCAGTGACCAAATAGTAGTAAAAATACCTCATACAAACGGTATTTCCCAGTTCAGAACATTTTCTAGAGACTTTTAAACAAGGAAAATATGGTTAATATTTGTTGTAGCTGGATTGATCATTCACATGCTAGTCTACTCACACAGTGACAGTATAGCTTAATGGTAGAGCATATTTTGATAATATTTAATTCATGTTGTTTGTTCATAGCTTTGAAGTTATGGGGAAAATCAGGCACATGGACATTTGAGAAACTGACTCATCAAATGAGTAAGGGAATGAGGAGACAACTGAATCAGCATCCAAATCAGAATGAGATTTACTGCCAAGTATTCTTACACACACACAAAGGAATTTGTCTTGGTGAAGCTTCCAGTACACACACCAAAAAAAACATAAAACACAGATAATACTGTAAATGGGGGTTATGCGCAAAAGACGTCCTATTCTGGCCTTTACGCTTTGATTTATTTCATAGTTGATTACCATAAAAGTCCATAGATATCGGCATCAGTTCATACTGCTGTTAACACGTTAACACAAGCAATGAGACCTGTTTTCCGGTCTGGTCAGGTGACAGTCGACATATACGCCATACAACTAGTCAATTAATTTATGTACACAATAGACAAGATAGACAAAATATTTATGTACAAATAATCTATATACAGAAATAATTATGCAAGGGAATGTAAATAAGATAGGAGGAGGATATGTTAAATAAAAATATAAATAGTGTATTGGATATTGCACTTTTTTGGGAAGATCGTGGAGTTATTTTGCCTGTTCATTATCACTGATGGTGAGGTATGGCTTCAAAACCCACATTTTCAACAGCGTAATCCATTAATACAGCAAAATTCTGAAGGAATTATTATTGTAGGTATTAGTATTTAGTTAACACAGATGACAATTAAGGTCAATATGACAGGTAGTGTAAAAAATCTGTCTTCAGTGCCCTCTGAGCCTGTTTTATATCCACCTCCAATTAGACAATCTGAAAACGGGCAGGTTTTCCTCACTGCTGCTGCTTTAAGGATCCTCCCTCCATTTTTTTTTTTTTTTGAGAATGAGCAGCGTGTTCCAAGCATTGCTGGGTTTGACTGCAGCAAAGACATGAGAGAGGGCAGTAGTGAAGGCAGAGGAGGAGGGGTTTGGTTAGCGGCGAGACTAACTACACCGCAGCAGGGCTGCGAGCGACCAGTCAGCGAGCATTCCCTTATCTACCAATGGAATGCAACAGCTGCAGCAGCCTGTGAGCGTGTGTGCTTTTCAGTCAGTGTGTTTGTAAAAGGGGGAGGGGGGACAGTCATGGTGGGCCAGCAGGAACCCCCCTGAAAGACCCCCAACTCTCAACCCCCCACGTTCTCTCGCAGCCGGGCTCCTGAAAGGCAGCTCAACCAAACGCAAGTGTGAGAGACAGAGAGAGTGAGAGACTCGATAGGGCAGCACACTCCGAGACGGAGAGAGAGAGAGCAGAAAGTAAGGGAAGTGGAGCAGGGAGCCTCGGAGGGGGTTGAGGAGGTGAGCGAAGGGTGAAAAGGAAGAGAGGGAAAGACAAAAGAGAGGGAGAACCAGAGTGGAGAGAGACCAGAGGGAAATGGCTTCGGAGGAGACCGCTGGAGGAGCTCGCAAAGCCACCAAGAGCAAACTATTTGAGTTCCTCGTCCATGGAGTGGTACGTACCCTCTCGGTGTATGTGTGTGTGTGTGTGTGTGTGTTGAGCTCAGCTACTGACAGACACAGCCCGTGCGTTTGACTGATAGCGGTGAACGGTGTCCATGTGAAGGTTATTTCCAGTCCTCCGGATCCCGGCTCCTCGCCGCTCTTCTTTCTAAAGCGGAGACGGGGTGGGGAGGAGAGGCGAATGAGGGAGATGAGCATGTAAGAAAAAAAGAGCGAGACTGATCGGCGAACGTGAAAGAAAGGCCAAAGGTAGCCACTTGGTCACTGGAGGCTGCATGCGTTTTGCAGCGTGCCTAAGGTGACGGGCACTTTCATTCAAAAACACATGCCGCTCTGTGAGACTCAACACACTGTTATTACAACTCCAAGAACACATCAAGTGCTTCAGATAACATCTACTATGTAGATTAGCGTGTCTGTTGTCATGTCATTTATTAAAAAATTCAAGCTAGCCCTAGAGCCACAGGATGTACTAGTAGCGAGTACAATTATTACTACTAATAATACTATATCACAGACTGCTGTTTCCTATATGATACTATTCAAGGTTTGAAGCAGAAGAGGCTGTAAGGATCCACTTATTGTCTAAACCTTTGTGTATGTACAGTACAGTAGCGGTGTAATCTTTATTTGTGATTAGCAGGGCTTTGTCTAGCCAGAGCAGATCAATCTCAAAAAGCAGTTTGTAGTAGAGTGAGCGTAATGCGTAAAACAGCATTTTCATGCTGTTATTTGTTTAGTTCTTGCTTTTCATGTTTCTTGAGCCCTGTGATTTTATTCTTGATATGGTTTCTTGTTTTTGTGAACCAACATTGGATTTTTAGAAAGGTGCCATGTTAATAATAATAATAATTATTATTATTGTTTAAATATTATTATTATTATTGCTGTTATTATTACATGTATGTGGCAGACTATGATATTTCTGAAGAGCTTCATTAGTTGGTGTCTGTGTTTGATTGTTTTTTCTATTTCTTTTACTTTTGAGTATTCAAGAGATTTTTTATTATATTATTAGATAGAAGGATTATTCATTGACTGTGAGATATACATTACCATTTAAAAGTTTGGGCTGAGGAAGTTTTTTTTAAAGAAATTAATACTTTTATTAAGAAAGAATACAATCAGTTGATGAAACATGACAGTAAAGACATTTATAATGTTGCAAAAGATTATTGTTATTTTTTATTTTCTATTCCGCAAAATATACTGTAAATGTATCACCACAAAAACATGGATAATAATATTATCCACAGCATATTAGAATGATTTCTGAAGGATCATGAGACACTGAAGACTGGAGTAATGATGCTGAAAATTCAACTTTACCACCACAGGAATAAATTAAATCTTAAAATATATTAAAACAGTGAACAGTTCATTTAAATTGTACCAATAGTTCACAATAGTATTGTTTTTTTGATCAAATAAATGCACCGTTGGTGATTGTAAGAAACTTCTGTCAAAACAAAAAATAGTTACTTAATAATTAATAGTTAATTCTAGTGTGCTTGTGTAAGTGAAGACTTTTCACTTGCAGTAATAGTCTTGGCGTCATAAACAACCTTTTGTTCACTATTTGCCTCAGTTCTGCATTAAGCTGCTTTAACTTCACATAACAACACATAAATGCTGAGTTTGGATGATGAATGAAGAAAATGGTGTTGCCTCTGCAGACTAATTAACCTTGACGAAGCACTGATTGTTCCTGGGCAAATGTTTCCCGCTCCTTATTTTGGCTTCCTCTCCTTTTATGTCCTCTCCTGTGCCTGTTTTCGTCTCCTCTGCATCTTCTGTGTTTCTTTCTGGACTCTGTATTCTCTGAATTACCCCAGCCTGACCTTTGCTATTGTTCACCTTACTGCTTCTCTGCTGCACTCAGTCTGAAGCCTGGCATATGAAAGTTATACTGTATATTCTCTGTTACATGACATTGTATGTTTGACCATAGTTTGAACTGCAAGAATGTGGTGGTTCAGCCTTGTTCCCAAGGCAAGGAACAGTACATGCACATCAAGGTTTGCAATTAAGTAACAGTTTAAACAGCCACTAGTATGAGTGAAATGGGTACTCAAAGTTTGTTTTGTATGGAAGGAAATCTGTGGCAAATACTGTTCAGTATTAACCATCTCTTGTTTTGGACAACCTAATCAGAGTATTTGAAATTTGCTGTATATAGAGTATTTTGTCTCTTTGCATGAGATAAATCACCTGTGCTTTAGACGATGACTTGTTGTTAGATTTATTCTGTCTCGATCCTTATTTTCTTTTTGATCTCCGCTTCCAAACATTTAGTTTTGGCTCAATGTCGAGTTCAGATTAGGTGTCACAGTTTCAGTGTTTCTCTAATACACATTACACGTTATATTTGCTCCTTCTCTCTCGGGCACAAAATAAAACACAGTCTTGGTTAATGACAGACTCAGTCTTACTGTGTAACCGTGTGGATAAATAAAGATGACCTATAGGTCATTTCACTCTAGGAGCGGAAACTCTCATTCCAGTTCACTGTAATCAAAGCAAACTTACTATAATGGTAAAATACAGTGAAATGAGTCACAGTATTTTACACTTTAAAATACACGGATTTACTATAATAAACTGTTTGAAAATAACAAAATAAGAATAGGTCTAACCACTATGACTTTTACCTTATTTTGTTTGTTGCTTCAAACAACAAATCATTATTGTGATTTTGAAACCATCCAATGAAATAAAAGTACCTTTAATTTGTCCTGTGTATCAACATGTTTATATGCACAAATTTATGTCATTCCGAAATAACCCAATCTGATTTTAGAATCTGAAAGTTATGTTTATATGAATCCTAAACTTTACAATCAGACTTGTATATTTGTTTCCACTGACCAGTTTCTAAGACAAAGATAAGTTTCTAAGACATAGGCAAGACATAAATTCATCCACGTAAAGTAGTTGGATTCAGCGTGACTAAAATGTTACTTTTTAACAGAGATCTGCACCGCCCCTTTCAATCGAAATGGAATTTCATTTCAAACAATCTCAATTGGATGGACTGAGGGGTTTACTTGAAAATGTTCAGTCCGTTTATAAACTGATTATTTGGTTGCTAATGTAAACATCTGCAGTAACTTATGGAAAGCACAGGAGTCAGATAATGTCATCTATCCAATCAGATGTCTGTGCAGTTGTCATATTAACAGCAAGCAAAGAAACTCCAGAGGGACGTGCATGTTCTTGAGCAAAAAGTTGTTGTTTATCAGCAGGAATCGAGCAGAAGTACTCATCAGTCAAAGCTGATTGACAGCACAAACACTGCCACTCTCTCTGAAGTGCAAATCCACATAGTGTGACTGCTGGAAAATATTCCAAATAAAATGTTTTCCTTCCTACCTGCATCCAAATTTATATTCAAAGTGGTTTGTGAACAAAGCAGCCACACAGAGAGAGACAGCAAAGGACAGTAATTGTTTAAACTATTTTAAGTGGTACGTTTCAGGACGTTCCGTTTTTTTGTTCATGCGCAAACCCGCTACTCTGATAACAAGAGGAATCTGATGAAAGGCTCTTTTATTCCTCTCTAGCTATCAAACATGATAATTTTTCCTGCTGGTCAGTTTTTCCTGTGTTAATGTGACGGTAAGACAGCTCAACAGCAGGCAAAGACAGTTAAAAGCATCTGGCAGCACATCAGACTGAGAGACAGAGAAAGTGTTTATCTGCAGTATTCAGGGAATGACAGAAATGTTACACCTGCAAGTGTGTGGCCTTATAGAATGCTAAATATCTCATTGTGTGTCATTGTCTTTCATTACCCCGCAATTCAATGCTCACTGCACAGTCTGCTCTTATTTCACAACAGTCTAGAGTTCATTTAATCAATCTCCTGACCTGCAGACGTAACACGGCTCAAGCCCCCGTAAGGTACATCATTAATAGGTACATCACAATCACTTCCTCTGTATAAGTTAAAAAAAAACATCTAAAATCAGCAGTTAGATGTTACTCTCACATATTTGTTTCACATACCACATCTGCAGCAGTTCAATGTGAGCCCTTCCTGTTTAACTGAAGTGCAAAGAGGTTTCTCACACCGTAGCCACAAGGTGAAAGTAATCGTGTTTAACATAACTATGTCAAATCTCAAATGATGACTTGACCATTAGGAAGGGAGCTTGACTGATTCAGATCTTCTTCAGATCTTCAATTCTTCTGTAGTGGTTCTTTGGCTCCAGCAGCTTTGTAGAAAACTTTTTAACAATGCTTAATAAATCAGATGTGGCCATTCACACAGAATGTGTTTTTGTTTTGAAAAACGTAAGATGCGGGCAGTGGAATAAGGTGAATATAAGGCGTGTTTTTTTTTAAGTTGAACTCATTTCAACTTGAGCACTGCATTTTTTAGAACGCTGTGTCATGTGCGAGATGCTGCAAAAGACTTGAGTGCAACTAAAAAACATCACATCACAAATCTGTCAAGTGTATATTTACATAGGAAACAATGCAAAAGTAGCAAAATGGACTGGAAAAAATTGTTGTGAACCAGCCCTAGCAGGCATATACCGTAATGCTGGTGTAATGACCCTTCACTAAGCTCCGTCCCCTTCGGTTACTGTTGCTACAGTAACTCAGACAAGCTTTACAGAATGTCTCATATGAATGAATTGGAGATTTTTATAAACATATTAGTGATTTACAGTAAATTCTGTTTACCAATTGATAAAAATGTTACTTTATAGACTATGAATCAGAATTTTAAGAAAATGCTTCTCACAGTCAACTGAAAAGAGAACAGCCTCCTTTGATGACAATTATAATTGATAATATTAGTGAATTTGATTTGATTATTGTGGTATGATTCATAAGCATTTTCAGATATATTCTGAAGTAGGGTTGTGACGGTGAGGAAATTTTCCCGCCGGTTAATCGACGTGTGACAACACCGGTAATACCGGTATCACCGTGGGGGCGGGGGGTTCCCTCTTTTTCTCGCTTTCCTTCGCTTTTAAATAGCTTGCAAAAGCGGCGTGTGCATTTTACTTTAACTTTTAAATAGTGGCAGTTCGGCGTCAATTGCTTGAATGCAACAACAAAATACAACGTCAAACTCACTTTAGCCTATATATAAAACATAGAACTTTTATTAACAAAACAAATAAAAATACACCATGCTATAGGGCAGGCAATGCCTAAAATAAAATAACAAATAACTTACATAAAGTTTAAATAGGTATACAAAACTGGAAATAAGTAAACATGTATAATATATAACCAAATAAATAAGAAACGTAGAACGTTTATTAGCAAAACGAGTAAGAAAGCTTGGAGGCACGGCATACACCTTGATGTCAAATAAAATAAATAAATGACACAAAGTTTAAATAAAGTAAAAATCAGCAAACAATGTGGAACCAATTAAATAAGAAACGAATGTTTAAAAAAACTTCCAAAATCACCTTAGATAAACGGCAAAAGTCAACAGGCTTTTCAAAATCCAGAATATTGCCAAACAGGTGCTTTGCATTTCGTTTCGAAACTAAATCATCGCGGTGGGCAAGTGGCGTAACCGGTGTTGCGGTTTAACACTGGTATCACCGTCAGCACCGTCTATCGCGGCAAGCCTATTCTGAAGACCCATCTCTTGCAGAGGTGCAACTGAAAACAGGTCAAGAACTGTATTATGGATAAGAAGTGAATGCGTAATACATGGAATATGACTATAATTCCAGTCCATTCATAAATTCTGTAATCAATGCGTTGAATTTATGCTTTGTGATGCATCAGTGCATTTTTACATCTTATTTTCTCCCATGATCCAGGTCTGTCCTGCTTTCTCCCTTTCAGTGTTTTGTCACTATATCTGCCTTACTTAACATGTCTTTGTTGTTTGATATGACTTCAGTTATTCTCATTGAACTCATTGTCCTCTCATTATGACTTTAGAAAGACATGGAGTGTACATTTCCTGCAGTACATTTGTCTATTTTTGTCTGATTGGAGTTTCTTTTGACCACTGTCTGTGTATTTGTGTGCCCTGTCACTCCAAGCCGTACCTTTGACATGCTCTCAAATTGCCTGTCCAATTTCACTAGCAGCACCATGACCCTAGCACTCTGCTTTCTTTTCTCTTTCTAAAGGAAATCCTGTCTGCCGTCATTAACCTATTGCTATCCTGTCCATCTTATTGGCTGTGTTGCCAATAAGATACTACACTATGTTGTGTAGTATCATAGGAAACTTTATCTTTCATCCATCAGTTGTATTGTCTCACTCCTTCACTCCCTGTGCACCCATCAGGTCTGTCACTCTCAATAACATTTTCATTTGTCTTTTCTTGGCAGCCATAGCCATTGGAGACTTTATTATGTCACTATAATATATTATCAATTACTTAAGCAGATAGCTAAGGGTGAAACTTTAATATCAGGAAAAAAAATATCTGTATAGCCCCCCTGATTTTTACCCTGTGATCATAACCATCATTTGAAGTCTTCCCGGTTGTATTAGCAGCCAAGAAAATTAGTATATCCTGGAGAGAACTGTTTTTTTTTATGTCAAGTTCATATCATGTTTCAAAGCAGCTACATCTCTAGTATCTCTTTAATATGTGGTGTATCTCTGTACTTGATGTTAAATTCTGTGGAATATTTATGCTACTCTAACATATTGGCAACACCATTTTGTTTTTTAGTTTGTCTACATTATTTATTGAGCGGTTCAATTCAGTAGTGAACATTTCCTGTAATTTCAATAAAATCAGGTTGTAATTAAAACCATTGTTCATTCTGATGTAATTAGAGTAGCAACCTAACGCATGAAATTAAATTGCAGCTAAAAGTTAAATAGCATGAGTTTATATCAGACAAAGTTGAAATACATCTGTTCTCTGGCGAGACATGTACGTGTGAGTGTGACAAGACTCGGGTTTACTCTTTCAAAGTCATCTGTTCACTATCCTGAAATGTTGTATGTGTGACCTTTTGTTTCTGGTGTCACAAGTGTTGAATAGATTGCACTTAAGTTGTGTGTGTGCAGTTGCTGCTGCTGTTAAGGAAAGCAACAGCTGCTGTTGTACTAGTAAGTTACAATAGGTCTAACAGTGACAGATATATTTACATCATCACCTAACTTAAACTAAACACAAATGTGCACATATTCTTTTCATTTTTCAAACTTTTCACTTTCATTTCAAATTACTTTTAAGTAAATTTTTTATAACTGATTGTTAGTTATTAATGTGTATGTTTAAAAAGCACTATTATACCGATTCACTGTATATCTGTAATCGCTTGTTTCAGAGTCACTTTCTTATGTCATTCCTTTTGTTGTCATCTTTTTTTTCAGCGGCCCGGCATGCCTCCAGGACCACGAATGCCTCATCAGGGGGCCCCAATGGGGCCTCCAGGACCACCATATGGAGGAAGCCCTGCTGTCCGACCCGGACTTAACAATCAGGCCATGGAAGCCAGTCGCAAACGGCCCGCTCCTTCACAGCAGCAGATGCAACAGCAGCAGGCCGTACAGAATCGAAACAGGAAGTAAGTGTAATGTGACATATACTAATCAAGTCAAGTCACCTTTATTTATATAGCGCTTTATACAATACAGATTGTGTCAAAGCAGCTTTACGGTGTTAAACAGGAGAATAGTGTGTTGACAATGCAAAAGGACAATAGTAAACACTCAATTTTTAAGTTAAAGTCAATTCATTATTGAGTCAGTGATGTCATCGTCCAGCTCAGGTAAGTTCAAATAGTATCCGTGCAGTCAAGTCGCCAATATTGCCAGAAATTAAGTGTCCCCAACTAAGCAAGCCAAAGGCGCCAGTGGCAAACAAACCAAAACTATCGGTGACAGAAATGGAGAAAAACAACTTGGGAGAAACCAGGGGGGCCAGTTCTCCTCTGGCCAGACGAAACCTGCATGGTGTGGTTTAATTCCAGACTGCAATGCAAGTCAGATTGAGCAGAGGACTCGTCTGGTTCTTGTAGTCTTGTGCCAATGGCCGTCTAGTTGACGAGATCTTCACAGGGGATATGTCTCTGGGGCTTATTTGGCATGGTCTCCGCTGACATTCGTGGCTGTAGAGGTCGTCTCTTGGTGCTGATCCACCATCTGGACTGGATACGGACTGGATCCAGATGACTGCAGTGACCATCTGATCTGTGCTAAATAGGAAAAGGATCTGCCGCCCACAGTTGATTTTGATATTCTAGGTATTAACAAATGGCCAGAGATCGCAGTAGACGTGAAGAACTATAATGCAATAAGAGCTCGCTCAAGTACTGAGGAGCTAGACCATTCAGGGCTTTATAAGTAATTAGCAAGATTTTAAAATGTATACGTTGTTTAATAGGGAGCCAGTGCAGTTTTGACAGAACTGGGCTAATATGGTCATACTTTCTGGTTCTAGTAAGAACTCTAGCTGCTGCATTTTGGACCAACTGGAGTTTGTTTATTAAGCGCGCAGAGCAACCACCCAATAAAGCATTCCAATAATCTAACCTTGAGGTCATGAATGCATGAAAAACATTTGTTTTACAAATGCTAGAAACATGGCTTTCAAAGAAAAGATTGCTATCAAATAGCACACCTAGGTTCCTAACTGATGACGAAGAACTGACAGAGCAGCCATCAAGTGTTAGACAGTGTTCTAGATTATTACATGCCGAGGTTTTTGGTCCGATAATTAACACCTCTGTTTTTTCAGAATTTAGCAGTAGGAAGTTGCTAGTCATCCAGGTTTTTATATCAACTATGCATTCTGTTAGTTTTGCAAATTGGTATGCTTCATCGTGCTGCGAAGAAATAGAGAGCTGAGTATCATCAGCATAACAGTGAAAGCTAAAACCATGTTTTTTTATGATATCTCCCAAGGGTATCATGTAAAGCGTCAAAAGCAATGGTCCTAGTACTGAGCCTTGTGGTACTCCATACTGCATTTGCGATCGATATGATACCTCATCATTCACTGCTACGAATTGATGATGGCCAGATAAGTATGATTTGAACCATGTTTTTTAATGGCTTAATAACAGCCAGTTTGAAAGTTTTTGGGACATATCCTAATGACAGTGACCAATTAATAATATTCAGAAGAGGATCTATGACTTCAGGAAGCACCTTTTTTAGTAGCTTAGATGGTATAGGGTCTAACATACATGTTGTTGGTTTAGATGATTTAACAAATTTATACAACTCTTCCTCTCCTATAGCAGAGAATGAGTGGAATTGTTCCTCAGGGGATCTATAGTGCAGTATCTGATGCGATACTGTAGCTGACGGCTACGTGGTTATAATTTTATCTCTAATAGTATCGATCTTGGAAGTAAAGAAGTTCATAAAGTCATTACTGCTGTGCTGTTGGGAAATGTCTGTTAATTTACCCACTGTACTGAATAAATACCTGGGGTTGTGTTTGGTTTATTCTGAAAGAGACGAAAAGTAAGCAGATCTAGCAGTTTTTAAGGCTTTTCTGTAGGAGGAAGTACTTTCCCTCCATGCAATACGAAACACCTCTAGTTTTGTTTTCTTCCAGCTGCGCTCCATTTTCCAGGCTGCTCTCTTTAGTGTGTGAGTGTGCTCGTTATACCACGGTGTCGTACTGTTCCTTAATCTTCTTCATGCGTAAAGGAGCAACCATATCTAAAGTGCTAGGAAGAGAGAGTCTGTTTAAGAGAGAGTAGTTTCTGTTACAACATCAAGTTTTTCTAAGCTATCAGATATGCTGAGGAATTGAGACCAGTCAGGAATTTTATTTACAAAGCAGTCTTTCGTGGTAGAAGTGATGGTTCTACCATATTTGTAACAAGGAGTTGAGTTTGCAGCTTTGGCTATATGGAGTATACATGAGACTGGATAATAATCTGATATCATCGCTCTGCTGCAGAATTTCAATGCCATCAACATCAATTCCATGTGATAGTATTAAATCTAAAGGATGATTATGACTATGTAGGTCCTGACACGTTGTCTAGCCCCAATAGAGTTTAGAATGTCTATAAATGCTGATCCCAAAAATTCATCTTTTTCATTATCTACATGGATATTAAAATCACCAACAATTAAGATTTTATCTGCAGCCAGCTAGACTTGCTGCGATAGACGGTGTTTTCGGTTATACCGGTGTTAAGCCGCAACACCAGTTACGTCATTTGCCTACCGTGGCAACGCCCCCCCCCACCGCCTTTTTGATTTTTTTATAGAAACAAAAATCATTTAGCCTAGTTCATTTAGAGGACAGACACTTTTAAAAACTAAACGCTCAATGCAGCGTGCCGAACTGTGCGCGAACAACAGTGCACCACGGAGCAGGAGTCAGATTTTTGTTGATGTTTGCTGATTACTTTATTTAAACTTTGTGTATTTTATTTATTATATTTTACATCAAGGTGTATATGCCGTGCCTCCAAGCTTTCTTATTCGTTTTGCTAATAAACGTTCTGTTTCTTATTTATTTGGTTCCACAGTGTTTGCTGATTTTCAGTTTTATATACCTATTTAAATTGTGTAGAGCCTAAGTAATTTGTTATTTTATTAGGCATATATGGTGTATTT
>NW_015632036.1:325905-326219 GCF_001515625.1 Sinocyclocheilus rhinocerous
GCCGAATTGCCGCTAATTTGAAAGTGAAAGTAAAACGCGCACTGCACTTTTTCAAGCTACTTTAAAGCCAAGAAATCCGAGGAAAAGAGGGAAAACTCAAACAAGCAATTGCTTGACGGCGAATTGCGGCAATTCTATTGCCGCTAATTCGAAAGTGAAAGTAAAATGTGCACGGCACTTTTACAAGCCATTTGAAAGCTAAGAAAAGAGGGAAACTCAAATGAACTAACACCCCCCTCCCACCCCAACGGTGATACCGGGATTACCGGTGTTGTCACACGTCGATTAACCGGTGGGAAAATTTCCTCACCGTC
>NW_015632036.1:326315-327373 GCF_001515625.1 Sinocyclocheilus rhinocerous
TTTGATAAAGTCTGTATGGTGCCCTGGTGGCCTGTATACAGTAGCCAGTACAAACGTCACAAGGAATTTATCATTAACACTTATTACACTAGATAATGTTATATAAAGCACCATTACTTTAAACGAATTATACTTTAAATCAGACCTCTGAGAAATACTGAAAATATTAATATAAATTGTAGCAACACCTCCCCCTTTACCTTTTGATCGCAGCTCATGATTATAAATGTAATCTTGGGGGGGTAGACTCATTTAAAGTAATGTAATCATCTGGTTTTAGGCAGGTTTCTGTCAAACAGAGTACATGTAGGTTTTGATCTGTGATCATATCATTTACAAAAAGCGCTTTCATAGAAAAGGATCTAATATTCATTAATCCAAGGAACTAATAATCAGGAACCCACATAAAAATATATAGAGAAGATTTTAGCAATAACAAAAACCTGGAGGATGTCCCTTAATGTAGGTAGACTTATGTAGGCTTTTGAAATTGTGAACTCCCGTTGACGAAGTGATGCAGTGTTTAACTTATTCTCAGGTTTCCCATTTTTTCTACCTATGTATGTTTGTTTGTTTCTTTCTACCTTTTTTTCTATCTTTCTCCCTTCACTATTGTATGAATAAAGGATTATAAGAAAAAAATTATAAAAAAAAAAAAAAAATCATTAACCCATGAATTTTTAATCCTGTGTTGACATTATTCTGGATTAGGGATGCAACGATTATAGATTTGTTGGTACGATTATTGTCTGAGGAATAATCACGGTTTCACGATAATGACGATTATTATGCATTTATTCATTTCACAAAATTATTAACGTATAAAATCACATGGACACTCTTTAGATAATAAAGTGTTATTTATTGCTGCCTTTAGAGCTCTCGCTCTCTCTCTCGATCGAATAATTAATTCAAGTAGCTAAGTGTTATAATTAATTCAAATAAATGTGATCTTACCACACTATTTCATCTCTTTCTGATCTGAAGCGGGCAGAATGCTGAGCTAACGAGCTGAAGCTTCGCGTCAGGTGGTTCTTGCCTTCACATTAAAATCATTT
>NW_015632036.1:327426-358387 GCF_001515625.1 Sinocyclocheilus rhinocerous
CTCTCGCTCTCTCTCTCGATCGAATAATTAATTCAAGTAGCTAAATGTTATAATTAATTAATTCAAATAAATGTGATCTTACCACACTATTTCATCTGTCTGATCTGAAGTGGGCAGAATACTGAGCTAACGAGCCGTAGCTTCGCGTCAGTCTTGCCTTCACATAGTGCATTAAAATCATTTAAAGCCGTGTATTCGCTCTTTAGCAGCAGTTTTTACGGCAATATTTAAATGACACCCTGGTCATTCTTTGTGTACCCAAAATGGTCCCACAGATCGTCTTCAGGCATTTCTCTGGTGGAAATAAAGGATCGCTGTTTGGTTCCTCTGTCATAGTTCATCTAGTGTGTGTAGTAGGCCTAGCCTCCGTGTCTCTGATAAGCACGGCATTTTAAAGTGGTGCACCGCTAGTGTAACTTTGTTTTCATTTTGCGCAAGTTGCAACAGTTCCGTTCTGTGCAACAGAAACACTCGGTGTAGCGGAGCCTTTACGATTAATTAACCGTGACATTTTAAAGCGCGGTTAATTGTGAAACCGGTTAATCGCTGCATCCCTATTCTGGATTATGCTTTGGAGCAGTAATCCTGGGTTAAAACTTAAAAGTGGCACTAACCACTTTTTAACTTTACAGATGTGAAAGGTTACTTTAAGGAATAGCTCGCCAAAATGTTCTGTCATCATTTACTTATGTTGTTCCAAACTTGCATGACTTTCTTTCTTCTATGAAACACAAAAGAAGATATTTTGAAGGCTGTTGGTAACCTAACAGTTTTGATGACCATTGATTTGCATTGTATGGACAAAAAACACTGAGGTTTTTCTCTAAATCTTGTCTTTTGATATTTCACAGAAGTAAGTCATACAGGTTTAGACTGACATGAGAGTGAGTAAATGACAGAATGTTCATTTTTGGGTAAACTATCACTTTAAACTAGTGTCAAGAATAGCGTGGAAAAAAGACATTTGTTACCCTGGACCACAAAACCAGTCTTAAGTCGCTGGGGTATATTTGTAGCAATAGCCAAAAATACATTGTATGGGTCAAAATTATAGATTTTTCTTTTATGCCAAAAATCATTAGGATATTAAGTAAAGATTATGTTCCATGAAGATATTTTGTACATTTCCTACTTTAAATATATTAAAACTTAATTTTTGATTAGTAATATGCATTGCTAAGAACTTCATTTGGACAACTTTAAAGGCGATTTTCTCAATATTTGTATTTTTTTTGCACCCTCAGATTCTAGATATTCAAATAGTTGTATCTCGGCCAAATATTGTCAGATCCTAATAAACCATACATCAATGTAAAGCTGATTTATTCAGCTTTCATATGATGTATAAATCTCAATTTCGTAAAAATTGACCCTAATGACTGGTTTTGTGGTCCAGGGTCACATTTATGGTGTGTTAGGAAGCTCTTTCATACTAGACACCAATCTTGTATGAACCCCTGGGTGCTGCATAGATAATATAATCCATAGTACAGAAACACTGGAACTGAAGTGTTCAATACAGTCAGAGCTGAATGGGTTTTGATTGATGAGCATGTAAATTGTCTCTGTTGCTTTGGTTGGATGGGAAGATGCGGTTCTTCCTCTTACAAGAACTGTTTCAACAGAGTGGCCTGATCCTGACTGACACAAGATTTGATTACATGCATTTTAATAGGAAGCAAAAGAATTTGCAATTGCAATATTTTGGCAAACAGCTGTTAACAATAAAATGGTTATAGAGACAGAGCGACACGTCATAATCTGAAAACCACGCCCACCGGGGGTGAAAACAGTCTAACCCTCTCCATTGACTTTGCATTGTGGGAAGCTGCCTCCTTGTCATTTCTGACCTATGACAAAAAAACAGAACAATGTCTAAAAACTGCTATGTGACAATGTGTACAGTAAACAAGCTAAAAAACCCAGAACTATGTTTTTTTTAAGCTATCGGCCCCAAAAAACGAGCGTTTAAGCACACAAAAGTAGAGTGCAACATGTCATATTAATCAGAGAACTACGCCCACTGGAGGGAAACGTAATCGGTGACAGGAAACATTCATTATTTGATTAGAAACAAATACTTTTAAATATCAAAATTTTATCAAATAGTTTATATTAAGTAGTAAATATCAAAGTGGATGAATACCAATTGGCCCAAGCTACAGCTTGCTAACACACATAGCTAATATAAGCTTTCTAATAGCTAACTTAGTAATCAACTGCACCCCTGCTAACTTTTATGAAGCTGAGGCTATGTGCTGTGATTATTATTACATAAGTTAAGGGGTGAGGCTATCTAAGCTATGTGTTTTGAATTTGATCTTTGTTAGGTAGATTAAATGATGCTGTTACCTGGTGATTCGATCAAATAGTTGTAGATGTCAGGGTATTTCACGTTGGGCCATTCAGTTGGATCATTTCTCCAAAAAAAAGGAAGGTAAGGCTAAGGGGCACTGACATAGATCAATAAAATTTAGTTTCTCAATAAATCTTCTCCTCTCAGGTTCACATAGTGTGGTGAAATAATCCTTTGACATGGTTAAAAATAATGAATATTTCCTGTCGTCGATTACGTTTCCCTCCAGTGGGCGTAGTTCTCAGAGTAATATGACACATTGCGCTCTACTTTTGTGTCCTTAAACGATCGTTTTTTGGGGTTGACAGCTTATAGAAACGTAGTTCTGGGTTTTTTTGCTTGTTTACTGTACACCTTGTCACACAGCCGCTTTTAGGCATTGTTCTGTATTTTGTTATAAGTCAGAAATGACAAGGAGGCAGCTTCCCACAATACAAAGTCAATGGAGAGGGTTGGATTGTTTTCCCCCTCCGGTGTGGGCGTGGCCTAAATGCGTTGTGTTTCTATGGCTGTATTGATGTAGATTTCATGAGCTTTTTTTTCCCCCTACGCACCGGAAAAAGTATTTGGTATGTCACGACTTGACTTAAGCAGATTTTAATAGTGGAGTGCTGGGTAGCCCCGCCCACAGTGAAATCTTACTGGTCCAAAATTCTGCTCCACATATAGTAGCTGTATATTAGATATCAATCTAATACACAGCTATGTATATCAGATATGACCCAAGTTCCTTTCTTGTAAATCTCTGAAAATTCCCAGTTGTTTTAAATGGGGTCACTCTGTTGTGTTTTATCACAAATCTCTCTGACATACAGTATGTCTTAGTTTGCGCAGTGGCTGTTGTTTAGTTGCAGTTAATCTGATCTGTGGAGTCTTCAGTCTGCTGGCCAATCATCTGACTGTGCTGTTGTGACAGAAAGGGGCCACGCACTGAGAAATGTTGTATATAATACTTGTTTCTTCATTTTTCCTGGATCTCTGTCTCTTTCTCTCTCTCTCTCTCTCTCTGTCTCTCTCTCTCCCTCTGTTGTATCCTCTCTGAATCAGCTCCATTGATTCACATACTTGCTCATTCTGTCTGTCGACCTTGTCTGACACATTAGTGTAACATCATCTTGCATTGTCTAGAACCCTCCTGTCTCACATCAGACTAATCAATGCACTAGTTGTGTGTGTGTGTGTGTATATGTTTGTGTAATAACCACACATTGGCATATCAGATCTTTTGTCCTATACTTCTGCTGTTTCTTGTACAACTCCCATGTTGTCTGTTTTGTGTATTCAGCTTTTTGTAATGTGTCCCCAACATATTCAGCAGTTCAAAACTTGCATACAAACACATGCTCTTGCAACACATACAAACACACTCAGTACCATCTAATGAAGGACCCTTCGAATGCCATCAACTCATAGGAAGCCTGCTGGATTTCCTGGACCAAATAAGATGCCAGGGAGACAGATGGACATGAGAGAGGCCCAATCAGATCCCACACTCGGATCAAAGTAGGAGTTTATTCTGCTGCATGATGGATTCACACATTTTGATCCCACCTTTGTCCCAAGCCTTGACCCCTTGCCCCCTCTTACCCTAGCACATCTTGCCTCCAAAGACATATCCCTAATAAGGGTTACCCCCCTTCACCTCTGACTGATGTTTAATGGTTATTATCAAAGATTATTCCTTCATACAGCAATGATTTCATTTATTGAGTTACAGATCAGCTGATGTTAGTCATGTATTGAGACCTAACATGTCATTTGAGTCAAAGACATTATAAAATCAAAGGTATTATAATAATATTAATATATTGAGGTTAAAGTTTTAATGCTATTAAATATTTTCCTGGATTTAGCATGGATGCGCTTGCATGTCCTGTTGCATGGCATGAAGGCAGTATGTGAGAGCTTGTTTTACACTTCAGTGTAAAGTGTCGAATCTAAATGTTTTCACAAATAACTAAACATGTATTAATAAGTCAGGCTGACTGATTTGTGCATTTTAGTTGATTGGATAAATATATTAAGTGGGTGAAAAGTGTGCTGAAATAATAACAAAAATTGTATTTGGTCATTGTTTTCCTGATCTTCTCGCAGTGTTTGTTTTGGTGATGGTCACCTGTATGGATCCTGCTTTTGAGTGTACAAAGCTCTTTTTTATGATGGGGAATGAACACATGCCACACAGCACTCTTTTCAGTCTAGTTAATAGGACCAGTGATTATTTGCTTTCACAGGTAATGCCACACACAGCTCTCTCAACTAGCAGTTTTGCGCATATCTTATGTGAAATGGAGAAAAACGCACAAGGAAAAGCACCAAAATAATGCTACTTGTTGTGCTCAAAGAAATAGAAGAGCATTCATATATGAGCACAGATATACTTGTATGCACAACACAGCCGTATTGACACACCTGTCTGCACATCATGAGCAGGTCCTATGAATCTCTGCTGCTTTCCAAGCTTCAACTTGTGAAGTTTGAGTAGTAATGATTCTAGCTGATTCTAGTAACGTCCTCTGTGCCAATGGTTGCCAGTACCATCTGGGCTGGCGTCGCACACACACACACACACACACTCCCACACCGTCTTTCCCGCATCCTGGACCAGCCCCAGAATTTTAGCAGATGTCCCGGGTGCTCCACTGTCAGTCTCCATAGTAATATCTTGGGGTTTTTTCTGCCTTTCCTCTCCGTTTCCCCTTTCTCCCCTTTCTGCAGTGCCAAGAGGAGGAAGATGGCTGATAAGATCCTTCCACAAAGGGTGAGTAAGAGATCTGAGCCTTTTCATTGCTTTCATTGGTTTAGCCGGGGGTTTTTTGTGTGTGCAAATGTGCACGGATGAAGATGCACGGGTGTGCGCGTCTGTTCTCTATCTCGGCCTTTTAGAGGGGTGGAAACCTCTACCAAGCAAGCGATACGGTAGACAGAAATGTTTGGGGGGGCTTTTGCATTCAGTAATTGTCACCTCAGTTAGACAATGCAGATATACTCTATACTGACAGCAGGTCATTTTTAGAAATATATTGTATATTGCAAAGAGTATCTAGATTTTTTTTCTACAAAATATCTGTTCTAGTTAAGGTCAGCTTCCAATTGTATATCATATTCTGAGATATTCTAATATTACAATAAATAATAAATAATCTAAAATATAAGACCGCATTACTGCTGTGGGTTCATGGTGATGGCTATTGTTGAAAATCTTTTTTTTTTAATCATTTAATAGGGTTTAAATATTATATGAATGATTCTGTTCTTAGTTTTTTATAGTCACTGTGTTGCTATGAGTTGGTTGTGTTAGATAAGATAAGCAGCATTATGTGTGTTTTATCAGGCCTTATAGATAGATGCAGCTCCAGTAGAGACGCCAGACGCATTAGTCATTGACGAAACACTCTGTCTATCGTACACAGAACAAGGAAAATAATTAGGATAGTTTGAATTTGTTTACCAGTGCTCCCATTTTCAAAAAAAAAAGTTTTACTGAATTCCTTCTTCAGATTCGTGAGCTTGTTCCGGAGTCACAGGCATATATGGATCTGTTGGCATTCGAGCGTAAATTAGACCAGACCATAATGCGCAAACGGGTGGACATCCAAGAGGCACTTAAGAGACCCATGAAGGTATTTCTCATCCTCAAGATCCATATGTTCTTTTAATTTAATTTTCCAGGACAGACTGTTTTATTTACCCTCTTTTAAAAATATATATGTGTTTGCACTTTTACTTTTGTTAACCAATCCACCTTATTTTTAACATTAGATTGGCCACGGCCATTTTTTTATTTAATGTGTCTCGCTTCCGGTGTCATTTGATTCCAGCTATTTTTAGCTGTTAAAAAACAGCTTCTTATGCTGCTTGAAACTGCAAACTGGTATTTTTTTACCATGTTATTTTAATGTATTGTCTTAATTATAAACACACTGATTTGTAGCTCATATAGTCTTACAATTTACTGCACTTTGATATTCTCGTTATTTCCCTATAGTGGCTAATGAATCGGAAGTCTCGCACATTCACAGAAAACAGCTTACTTCTGTGTTGAAAAATAAGGTGGATAATATATCAGACAATTTCAAGCAGGCACAAGGAACCTTGGAACAAGCATTTTCACCTGCAGTCTAGTCGTCTCTTATTGAACCATTTTAAATATTGCTTGCATAAATCAACAGGATAAGAAACCAAACAACTTAAATGAGCATCAAATGAGGCTGGTGTCATTATTCTTGCGTTTAGCTTCTCATATTTTACCACTTGTCAGCTTAAAAGCATTTTCCCAACATAATGCCTCTGTGTTTTTGTGCGCACACAGGACTAATAGCATTTTGAGGAATGAATAGAGATAAATATTCAGAATTGACTCATTTTTTTCCTATTTGAAGCAAAAGCGAAAACTGCGTCTCTACATCTCCAACACATTTAACCCTGCCAAGCCTGATGCAGAGGACTCTGAAGGTAGCATTGCATCCTGGGAGCTACGTGTGGAGGGCAAACTGCTGGATGATGTGAGTCAATTGTACTTAAATCAATAATTGGACAACACGGATTTAATTTAAATTCATAATTATATTTTATGTTTGACATCGACCTTAAATCTTATTTAGTGGTTTCCATCAGTATGATTAAATAGAACTTAACTATTAAAAGCTGAGGCTCATTGCTCGTTTGTTTTTGCTCAAGCATGTTCCCTTCATCTCTAGCCACAAAGTGCACTGGAGCATGGCTAAACATGCAAAAAAACATGCGTTTATTAGTACCTGTACAAGTACCAAAAAATACTTTGACCTTCATATCTATGTAATGATTCTAACTACCTATGTAAAGATAATAGAATAATAACCGAAGATAGCTGTCATCAGTGCAATCAGAGATTTATTTATTTAGTTATTTATTTTTACTTTGTTAAAAGCGTCTTTTGGTTTATGATCTGAAATACCCGCTAAAGTACCGGTTTGATTCATGTGATTGCAGCTGAAGCATCATTGGGACGGAATTCTTAAGAGTTTACGCAGTGCAGCATAAATCCAGCCTCTTGGGTCAGTCTCTAACCAAGATCAGTTTTGCTAATACACTTGAGGCATGCTTTTCCATCCCCAAAGAAATAAAACTAGTACTTATTGATGATAGCTTGAGGGACTCATGCAGCCTCTGGGCTGAATGGAATGTTGTCCTGCTCAGCAAATCATCCGCCACAGTATGCCACATTTGAAATTCAGCCGTTCTCTTTCATGGAAAGTCTACCAGGAAAGTTTATGATGTGGTGCAAAGTTCTTGTTTTCCAACAATGTCTTCATCCTTGAAACTGGATAGTTTGCTCAGTGGCACACACTGAAAACAGTATTCCTGCTTTCTTGCACAGCCGGGAAAGATGAAGAGGAAGTTCTCCTCATTCTTCAAGAGTCTGGTGATTGAGCTTGACAAAGACCTTTACGGCCCTGATAACCATTTGGTTGAGGTTGGTGTTTGATATCCTGCTTATCACTCTAAATGACAGTGAAACACATTTTTTCATAATGGAAATTCTTAAAACCAAGAACTAAAACCACAATAAGTATCTTGCATTTTAACTGCATATATGTCGTGCATACACTGTATTTTTCAGTATAGTTCATATAAACATGCTATATAGCTCTTTGTTCTGTAAGATGTGTGGTGATATTGTCATTCAGGTTATTTTTCTATTAAGTTACTGAAGTAACTGTGTTTAGCTTTTTTTTTTTTTCTTTGTAAGTGTGTGCAAGCATGTTGATTTCTTTTTTTCTTTTTTTTTTCTGCAGTGGCATCGTACCCCAACCACTCAGGAGACAGACGGTTTCCAGGTGAAGAGGCCTGGAGATGTGAACGTGCGCTGCACCCTGCTGCTAATGCTGGATTACCAGGTAAAGGCAACAAAATGCATCTAGTAATGTTTACTTATATATTAACTGAAGACTACTGATCAAGAACTGCACCATGGTGCAAAATGCAATTGTATAATTGTCATGTCAAATTTTGGAACATTTTTCCTTGGGCTTGTGTGATTTTCTTTTTGATTATAAATTTCTTTCAGACCTTGAAGCCTTGGGTTTCATTGAAGTAATAAGTTGATGAAACGTAACATAATAGTGAATAGAACAGGAACTCTGTGAGTAGCAGGTCTACTTAGTAATAATTTTGTGATGTTTTATTTTATCACAGTCAAAATAGATAAATATTCTTCTACTGTGCCTACTTTTTTAGATTAGAAGTTAATTAAACTTAATCATGTATTCAATTATTAATAGTTAATTAAATGTAAGCATGTGTCAGTACTCTGAAATGAATGCGGAACACACTGAACAGTGACTGAAAAGCATTATTTATCTGAGAGTCTTGTGTTCTGTGTGCAGCCGCCTCAGTTTAAACTGGATCCGCGTCTGGCTCGTCTGCTGGGAATACACACACAGACTCGCTCCAGTATCATACAGGCCCTCTGGCAGTATGTCAAAACCAACAAACTGCAGGACTCTCATGACAAGGAGTTCATCAACTGTGACAAGTACTTCCAACAGGTACACTTGATTGTAAACATTGATTAACATTCATCACAATCTATAATTAATGAATGAATCAGCCTCACATAAACCCCTATAATGTGTTTGATATTTAAAATAACATTGCCGAAGTTCGTAGAAACATGTTGGAATTATTATCTAAAGCCAGTATACTGTATTTTAATCAAGAACTTTTTGTTTCTGGCCTCATCTCCTCTCACAGATCTTTGACTGTCCACGTCTGAAGTTCTCCGAAATTCCACAGCGCCTCACCAACCTTTTACTTCCCCCCGACCCTATTGTCATCAATCACATCATTAGGTTTGGATGTCTGATTATGTGTTTTGCTTGTCTGTACAAACGTGTCATTTGTCGACATTTACCAAAATACAGTGTTCTTAATCTTTTATACTTCTGGTCAAAGGTTTGGGGTCAGTAAGTTTTTAAAAAGAAATTAATCTTTTATTCAGTAAGGACACATTAAATTAATCAAAACATTAAGACATCTTTAATCTCAAAAAAGATTTCTATTTCAAATAAACAGTTATTTGTAAATTTCTACTCATCAGAATCCTGAAAAATAAAAATGTACAGTCTCTGCAAAACTATTAAGCAGCACAACTGTTTTCAGTAATAAAGTTTCTTGAGCATCAAATCAGCATATTAGAATTATTTCTGAAGGTTCATGTGACACTGAAGACTAGAGTAATGACTGCTAAAAAATTCAGCATTGACATCACTGGAATAAATGACATTTTAAAATATATTCAAATAATAAACAGTTGTTTTCATATTAATAATATTTCACAATATATATATATATATACAGTGGTGTGAAAAAGTGTTGGCCCCCTTCCTGATTTCTTATTTTTTGCATGTTTGTCAGCATTAGAGACTTGTTTCAAAAACATGACTCCAACATCTTTAACAGTATTTATTTTATTTTGCATCATCATTTTAATTCAACCTCATCACATCTCTGTGTATATATGTATATAATCCAAAACAGGAGTATTTTGGTTCAGTCGTTGTGCCTTTTACTTTGTCTTCTCTATCTGCTCTTACTAATTTTATGAAGAATACAAAACATGAATTCAAATTGAGGTTATTTTTGTTCAGCGTCGACCCTAATGATCAGAAAAAGACGGCGTGCTATGACATTGATGTAGAGGTGGAAGATCCTCTTAAAGCACAAATGAGCAGCTTCTTGCTCTCCACAGCCAATCAGCAAGAGATTGCCTCTTTGGACAACAAGGTTAGTGCAAGTCTCCCACATCAGTGTAGGCACAGCGGAGCAGATGAGTGAACTTCTAGACATTTTGTTCTGAATTATAGGGTCTTTGATTTCAACTCATATTATTACAGTTAACCTGACAGCAGGATAATAATCAAGATTTAACAACTTCTGCAGTGCCATCATGTCTGTGAATACACCCTTGATTTTTCACTTTGGTTCTAAATGCTTGCAGATCCATGAGACTATTGAGTCCATCAATCAGCTGAAGATCCAGAGAGATTTCATGCTCAGCTTCTCCAGAGATCCCAAAAGCTACATCCAGGACTGGCTCAAATCCCAGAGCAGAGATCTGAAGGTCTGCAACAACTTTCATTCTTTCTTTCATTCTACACATGACTCTTGATATTTATATCATTTTTATATTTATAATATTTTTGAAGATGAAGTGTGTTTTCTGTTATAGTACTTTCTCATATTTCAGTTCAATGTGCTGAGACAGATACATGTAAGCCAGTTTTAGGATGAGGTCCCAAAAAGTGTAAATACATTGGCTCTGTGCCGGTTTCAAAACATTGCTCAGTTTGTTTGAGTGGTCCGATATGTCAACTTCTGGCTCAACCAATGGCATGAATTTAGGGCAGGACTACCTTTTTAGAACAGGTCAGAAGGGGCAGAGTGTTTGGTAAACTGTTTGGAAATTAATTTTGCTGTTCTGTTGCTGCTGTTAAAGGTACAGAAATTACACACTTTGAACCAGATTTATATAAGCTTCAACAAGGTATTTACTTCATATTCAATAGTTTTCACTAGTACAATTTGAAGCTTCCAACAGCTCCCATACAGTACCATTAAACATCATGGGTGAAGATCATTCATTTTGGGCTGAAGATTTTTTTTTTAAAGAAATGAATACTTTAGCAAGGATGCATTAAGTTAATTTAAAGTGAGAATAAAGACTTTTATTACATATTACAAAAGATTTTTAACAAATTTTTTATACATTACAGAATCCTGAAAAAACAGTATCATGGTTTCCACGAAAAAAAATATTAGGCAGCACAACTGTTTTCAACACTGATAATAATAAGAAATATTTAATGAGTGCCAAATCAGCATATTAGAATGATTTCTGAAGGATCATGTGACACTGAAGACTGGGGTACACTTCAGCTTTGCCGTCGCAGGAACACATTAAAACTAATTAATAAATTAAAATATATTTAAATGGAAAACAGTTCATTTAAATTGTAATAATATTTTACCATATTACTGTTTTTTTTTTATCATCAAATAAATACAGCCTTGGTGAGCATAAGAGAAAATTCAGCATTGCATCACAGGAATAAATTACATTTTAAAATGTATTAAAATAGAAAACAATCAAAATAATTATTTTAATTGTATATTATAATATTTATTATAGTAATATTTTTCAGTATTACTATTGATAAAGAGCATTAGAGATGTCTTTGAAAAACTTCATGCGATTTCTTTCTCTGCGAGCATGCCCCTTAATCTCCTGCAACATGTTTGTCCTGATGTTGTCCTGCATTTCTAACTGATATCACATTTTGATTGTTTGTAGCTGATGACAGATGTTGTTGGGAACCCAGAGGAAGAGAGGAGAGCAGAGTTTTATCATCAGCCTTGGTCTCAGGAGGCTGTTAGCCGTTACTTCTACTGCAAGGTAAGAATATAAAAATATACCACGACTAGTGTGAACCTTCTCCTGGTCTTACTATAAAACAGAGTGTTATAACAGGCTGCACTTTGTCAATGTCTGAACTGCACTTGACAAAAACTGACTGACTCTATGTCTGACTTTCTGCTTCCAAAGATTCAGCAGAGGAGGCAGGAGCTGGAGCAGGCCTTGGCCTTGAGGAACACCTAGAACTCACACCGACCACATTCAGAAAACATGGCTCATTTGTGACAACACAGACAACACATGGAGGTCCCTGCATTATTTTCTGCAGTGTATGAGGGTTTGTGTGCGTGTCCAGTCATTGTTGTCACTGTGACCTACAATCCACCATAATGGACCAATCACACCCTGTTACTCCTGCAGCCCCATTGTATAGTATGTGCATTTCAACCAATTCAGCCATTCCTGGATGAAATCATCTCACAATGCACTATTTGGATTTCTGGTTTTGAATACCAATCACATACATTAGAACAGGTCAGAAGGGGCAGAGTGTTTGGTAAACTGTTTGGAAATTAATTTTGCTGTTCTGTTGCTGCTGTTAAAGGTACAGAAATTACACACTTTGAACCAGATTTATATAAGCTTCAACAAGGTATTTACTTCATATTCAATAGTTTTCACTAGTACAATTTGAAGCTTCCAACAGCTCCCATACAGTACCATTAAACATCATGGGTGAAGATCATTCATTTTGGGCTGAAGATTTTTTTTTTAAAGAAATGAATACTTTAGCAAGGATGCATTAAGTTAATTTAAAGTGAGAATAAAGACTTTTATTACATATTACAAAAGATTTTTAACAAATTTTTTATACATTACAGAATCCTGAAAAAACAGTATCATGGTTTCCACGAAAAAAAATATTAGGCAGCACAACTGTTTTCAACACTGATAATAATAAGAAATATTTAATGAGTGCCAAATCAGCATATTAGAATGATTTCTGAAGGATCATGTGACACTGAAGACTGGGGTAAACTTCAGCTTTGCCGTCGCAGGAACACATTAAAACTAATTAATAAATTAAAATATATTTAAATGGAAAACAGTTCATTTAAATTGTAATAATATTTTACCATATTACTGTTTTTTTTTATCATCAAATAAATACAGCCTTGGTGAGCATAAGAGAAAATTCAGCATTGCATCACAGGAATAAATTACATTTTAAAATGTATTAAAATAGAAAACAATCAAAATAATTATTTTAATTGTATATTATAATATTTATTATAGTAATATTTTTCAGTATTACTATTGATAAAGAGCATTAGAGATGTCTTTGAAAAACTTCATGCGATTTCTTTCTCTGCGAGCATGCCCCTTAATCTCCTGCAACATGTTTGTCCTGATGTTGTCCTGCATTTCTAACTGATATCACATTTTGATTGTTTGTAGCTGATGACAGATGTTGTTGGGAACCCAGAGGAAGAGAGGAGAGCAGAGTTTTATCATCAGCCTTGGTCTCAGGAGGCTGTTAGCCGTTACTTCTACTGCAAGGTAAGAATATAAAAATATACCACGACTAGTGTGAACCTTCTCCTGGTCTTACTATAAAACAGAGTGTTATAACGGGCTGCACTTTGTCAATGTCTGAACTGCACTGGACAAAAACTGACTGACTCTATGTCTGACTTTCTGCTTCCAAAGATTCAGCAGAGGAGGCAGGAGCTGGAGCAGGCCTTGGCCTTGAGGAACACCTAGAACTCAAACCGACCACATTCAGAAAACATGGCTCATTTGTGACAACACAGACAACACATGGAGGTCCCTGCATTATTTTCTGCAGTGTATGAGGGTTTGTGTGCGTGTCCAGTCATTGTTGTCACTGTGACCTACAATCCACCATAATGGACCAATCACACCCTGTTACTCCAACAGCCCCTGCAGCCCCATTGTATAGTATGTGTCTTCCATTCCTGGATGAAATCATCTCACAATGCAATTTGGATTTCTGGTTTTTAATACCAATCACATCCACCAGCATTTTGAACTTGATGACTTCAGAGCCGGCTCAGTCCCCTAGAATGTGGATCCAACGTTGATTCAGTTGTGATTCAGCTTTCCTTACGGTCAGTCATCAATTCCTGGTATTCACACACATTTTCCCTGTGATTAACGTGTGTTTTGACTCAGGTATTGATGATGTCTCTAATTTAGTCCATATTTGTACCAGTTTTTTTCTTGGGTATTGATCAAAAAGGTCATTTTGAATGCGTCAGTGTTGGGAATCAGTGGAGATACAATAATTATCTCCATTATTAACACTTTTATTTAGAAGTGTATTAATGAAGTACTTTGAGGCAGGCAGCTTAAAGAGGAGAATCATTCAGTATTAACTGAACTGGTGGCTTACAGGGTATGTCGCTCTCTGCTGTCTGTCCCTGCCACAATAATGACATTTAGCTGCAATAGTGTATATAAACATTGAAAGATAGAAGGAGGTTGTTTTAATCAAGTATTTAAAAGCTATTCTGCCATATAAAGACAAAACAGTAACTACACTCGAGAGAGAATGTGACTATAGAGTTTTTGATTTTTTTAAAGTTTTGATCAATTTTCACACTTTTTTTGATTGAATTATGTGTAGTTGCTGTGTTTTGCCTTTGTAGGACACTACTGACATAGCCATTAGTTCACTTTGAAGGAATTTGATAGGTCACGGTTTTTGAGAAGCTTTCACATATGTGACCCTGGAGCACAAAACCAGTCTTAAGTCGCTGGGGTAAATTTGTAGCAATAGCCAAAAATACATTGTATGGGTCAAAATTATCGATTTTTCTTTCATGCCAAAAATCATTAGGATATTTAGTAAAGATCATGTTCCATGAAGATATTTTGTAAATTTCCTACCATAAATATATAAAAAATGTATTCTCATTAGTAATATGCATTGCTAAGGACTTTAAAGGCGATTTTCAGATTTTTTTGCACCCTCAGATTGCAGATTTTCAAATAGTTGTATCTAGACCAAATATTGTCCTATCCTAACAAACCATACATCAATGGAAAGCTCAGATGATGTATAAATCTCAGTTTTGAAAAAGAAAATTTCAAAACTTGACTGGTTTTGTGGTCCAGGGTCACATATATGACGAAAATGGGCCATACCAGCATGGTGACAAGTTATTCAGAAATATAATCCGCTTGTGACATATCAAATACTGTTTCTGGGTCCAAGCCTTTACTTCATTTGAAGTAAGAATACAATCTCAACTGCCGTTTATGAGCACTGTACATTAATGGTACCCCTTTAAGCTAAGCTTCCCGTGTACACTAGTCTCCGGGCTCACAGCGTCCCAGTCAGAAAAGATGAATCTCTGTCTGGCCAACTAAGATTTCAGTATGAAGTTAAAGGTTAGGATCTTGATTTTTCAGTAGTACTATAGCACACCGTAAGTGTATATTAGCACTGTTTGTAGTTTGTTTTTGGGATCTGAAGGAGCATTTGGACCCGGATGTGGTGACGTGTTATGTCAAACCAGAGCGGATTATTCAGATCAGCAGTCAACTAGATAAAAGTGAATATTCTGTAAAATCTCATCTTTTCAGAGACACTTCTTTATGCTTCACCAAAACTTTTTTTGTGCACATGACATTACCATCTTCTTGGAGAAGTTCCTTTGAATCCTGCATTATTATTATTTTTTTTTTCCATTTCAATATTTGTTTAAAATAACATACTGTGTGTTTCTCACTAATGTCACTGTTTCGAATGATTTTAAAGCATTAGTGTCATTTGATGTTTTACCAAAGGTCTAATTTACTTTTAAAAAGAGAGTGTACAGACTTTGACATGATGAAGGACTTTTTAAAAGATGAAGGATGCATTTTTAAAGAATACACATTTTAAATTTCCATTTCTCCATAGCTGTGAAAACAGTGCTTTTTAAAATTGCTTTATGACTCACAGAGTCTTTGCACTAAATCATGGAACATAACTGAGCGCGCTGAACGCTTTCCATGCTAATTATACATCACCTTAACAAAAAAGTAGAGAAATGATGAACTAGGGAATAAATGTTTTGGAATGTGGATACTGCCATCTGCAATTACAGATTGGTTTCATCATTGCAGCATAGTCCTGACTTCTCAGTGGCTTTGGGTTTTGATCGTTAACCCTCTGCTCCTTCTTCACTGTCAGCTGAAGGATGGTTTGTCCAGATCAATTATTGTGAGTTCTTGCAGTTTGTCTGTGAGTCTCACGCATCTTCTCATGAGGAAAGAGGAGTTCTGGTGACCTGGATGTTGTCACGACCTATGCATGCTGCATGGACACATTTTTATACTTTCATGAGAAACCTTCTGACTGCTTGGGACTTAATACGAAAAGCACTGAGTACCTTTAGTTAGTGACCCTCTGTGTCTGGGTCACAGCCTCTACATACAGTACAAACATGTACAGCAGGGGCTATTTTAAGTTTTATTTTTTGTCTTTTAAAAAGACTTTGCAATTTAATATGTGGATAAGAGAAGCACACCAATGCTTTTTACAGAGCCTGTTGGGCAACAACAGCACCTCCCATTGAATCTTATGGGTACTACATATATATTCAGCCATTTTGAACATTATAAACTTGAAGTATAACATCTACCTGTGTGGCTATTAGCGACTTTCTCATATGTAAAGTAACCTCTTCTCTAACTCTTTAAGCCACCAAATGTGCTTAACCTGACCATCATGGGGTCAAGTGTTCAATATTACCATCTCTCTTGCTTTTAGTCATGGTGTGGATCACGCTGCCCTCCAGTGCTTCTGTAAGGGAAAATATCCAACAGTTTGGGTGCTAAAAATCAACACTTTACTGGTATGGCTTAAATTAAATGCCACCCAAGTATTGAAGTATTCAGTACTAGAGTTCTGCTGGGCTTTGAAATCTTCATTATAACCAGGTTTTGGTTATAGTGTCCGTGTTATTCCTTGGTTTGTTCATAGAAGTACTGCCAGCAGACATCTGAACAAGTAGGTTTTAATGATTCACTATGTATTTTGTATAAACATATGTTTGCTTTCTCATCTTGTTTCACTGTTCAGCTAGAGAGATCATAACTACAGACGTACATATGTAGCATAGTGAGGATGTAAATAAACAAGCGCTTGCCAAAGTTTGTGAATGGAACACCATACTGAAAGTGTGATGAGAGTTTATTTTCGAGATGTGCAGTGGTACTCAACCAAGGGGTCAGGGCCCACTAGGGGGCCTCAATAAGTTATATCAGATTATTTACATTTAGTCATTTAGCAGACACTTTTATCCAAAGCGACTTACAAATGAGGACAATAGAAGCAATCAAAACCAACAAAAGGGCAATAATATGTAAGTGGTGTGACAAGTCTCAGTTAGCCATACACGCGGTACACATAGCAAGGTTGTTTTAATAATAAATAAAAAGAAAGCAAGTAGATCGAATAGAAAAAAATAGGGAACGCTAGTGTTAGAGGGTGTTTTTTGTTGTTGTGATTTTGTTTTGTTTTGTTTTTTAATAAAAAAAAAAACAAGTCGAAAAAGAATATAGAGAATGCTAGTGTTAGAGGGTCATTTTTATAACAAATAAAAAGAAAACAAGAAGATAGAATAGAAAAAGAATAGAGAATGCTAGTGTTAGAGGGTCTTTTTTATAAAGAAAACAAGTAGTAAGAACAGAAAAATAATAGAGAATGCTAGTGTTAGAGGGTCTTTAAAAATAATAATAATAAAATAAGATGGAATAGAAAAAGAAAGTATTATTTTAACGATAAAATAATAATTCATAATTTTATAATTTAAAAATATTTTTTAATGATAAAAATGCACCCAAAAAAAGTACCAGAGGTAAATATCTCCTTAGATTGGAGGGCTTTAAATATTTTCTTGGACAAAGGGGGCTTTGAATCAAAATAGTTGAGAACTACTGCATTTGTGTGAAATCCAAGGGGCAAGGGGGATGGGGGGGAACTAAATCAAATGAAGTTTCAAATGGTTTGATAATACGACTGTGGCAGTTGAGAATAAGACTCATCTATGAAAACTATTATTTTTGTGATTACAGCAGTGGTGAAACAGCAGGGAGTATTAATTATTAATGATTTATTTGTTTTCCTTTTCTTAACTCCTCTTTTAGGATAAATGTGTCATTATGCCAATGAGGAAACTGGTGTTTGTATTCAGCAGCTGGCCACACCCTCCGCTTTGAAAGAACCTTTCACTACCTCTCTGCTCTTGACCTGGTCAAATCCACAGGGTGTCCCTCTGTTCTCTAAAATGCATGAAAATAGCAGAGCGGAGAAAAAGACTTCCATACATACAGTCAGATGGAGAATGTACTGTATTAAACTATGTTCCCTGTGGAAAAAGACGAAAGGAGCCATTTCAAGTCAATGTCTCAGGCCCCTCTAAACATACAGCGTGTATTGAATTTCATCTCTCATCAGCTGAAAAAGAGGAGGGGACTGAAACTATGATTTATAAGATTGTGGCGAACCAGACCAAGCTAGTTAAGTAAAACGTGTTGTTTTTCAAGAGTATAGGCACTCTTTGTACAAAGGTCTATTCTCAAGTCTGATTCACAGGCGCCCATATTTAAATATGAACTGTCACTTCTGGTTATATGTGAGAACCAGTGGTGTTCAGTGTCACTGATGTCAAACCATACAGAGACCGCATGAGTAGGCAAAAACTTTGATTTTGTAAACGGGGATTAACCCTTTAACCAGCGTTGCTTAGTTCTACGTAGCGCAAGATACTTGATGAAAACATATATATATATTTTTAAAAGTTGTTGCATCATAGTAATGATTCATAATTAGTTTTCACAGATAATTAGTTTATTCAGTCCTGAAATATTTAGCACATTCTGTTCAAAGGTCATACAATCATATATCTGGAGGAAGAAAGATGGCTCAAGTTACATTTGTAGCTGAGACTAGAACCTCTACTAACCACCTAAAGTCTGACGTGTTCATATAGTAAAAGATGAATGTGTTCCTTATGCTTTCCCATTGCTAACTTCAGGTTCCTGCATTCAGTCATCGGTATTAATGTAAACGAGGTGAAACTCATTCCTCAGGTTTTATTTAAAATGAATTATGAAGATATCGTGAATGTTGTTCTCTGGTTAAATTGGTACACATTTATAGTTTAAATCCATTTTTTTTGTAGATCCTTAAAGGGACTCAAAAAATATTAATTCTGTCATTGTTTACTCATCTTCAAGTCAGTTCAGACCTGAATTTCTTTCTTCTGCAGAACACAACAAAGAGAACTGGTCACCTTTGACATTCATTGTATAGACAAAAAAAACATTCTTAAAAATGTCTTCAATGTTCCACAAAAAGTAAGACATACAGATTTTGAACAACATGAGGCTAGGTAAATGATGACAACTTTCTATGCCTTTAACAAGGCGACTTCACCCAGTTTCGCTGAATTGAGATGACTGGATGATCTGTGCAGAGAAGTTCACTGCCTCAGGGTGAAATTCACTCAGTCAATATCAGTAGGTCATTTAAGGCCACCTAAATGAGAATCAAAAAGTTTAAGCCATCTTAGGGTTGCAGTAGTAGTCAGTTCAGGTGCTGTTAGCCTGCTCCTGTTCAAACAGAGCCATCGCTAGGTGTGATCGAGAGGCCAGCCCCTCGAGGTTACTGAGCACACAGCGGTGATAGATGTCCTCACTGAACCGCGGGTTACATTCTCTGTGCACATACTTCTGAACTAGTGCTGGCTCAACAGCCCGAAACACGTGCAGCCCAGAGTAACGCACAAAGATCTCATAGACGTCCATGCTCTCAAGCAACTCGTCATTGTCCAAAATGGAGACCGCATGAGTAGGCAAAAACTTTGATTTTGTAAACGGGGATTAACCCTTTAACCAGCGTTGCTTAGTTCTACGTAGCGCAAGATACTTGATGAAAACATATATATATATTTTAAAAAGTTGTTGCATCATAGTAATGATTCATAATTAGTTTTCACAGATAATTTGTTTATTCAGTCCTGAAATATTTAGCACATTCTGTTCAAAGGTCATACAATCATATATCTGGAGGAAGAAAGATGGCTCAAGTTACATTTGTAGCTGAGACTAGAACCTCTACTAACCACCTAAAGTCTGACGTGTTCATATAGTAAAAGATGAATGTGTTCCTTATGCTTTCCCATTGCTAACTTCAGGTTCCTGCATTCAGTCATCGGTATTAATGTAAACGAGGTGAAACTCATTCCTCAGGTTTTATTTAAAATGAATTATGAAGATATCGTGAATGTTGTTCTCTGGTTAAATTGGTACACATTTATAGTTTAAATCCATTTTTTTTGTAGATCCTTAAAGGGACTCAAAAAATATTAATTCTGTCATTGTTTACTCATCTTCAAGTCAGTTCAGACCTGAATTTCTTTCTTCTGCAGAACACAACAAAGAGAACTGGTCACCTTTGACATTCATTGTATAGACAAAAAAAACATTCTTAAAAATGTCTTCAATGTTCCACAAAAAGTAAGACATACAGATTTTGAACAACATGAGGCTAGGTAAATGATGACAACTTTCTATGCCTTTAACAAGGCGACTTCACCCAGTTTCGCTGAATTGAGATGACTGGATGATCTGTGCAGAGAAGTTCACTGCCTCAGGGTGAAATTCACTCAGTCAATATCAGTAGGTCATTTAAGGCCACCTAAATGAGAATCAAAAAGTTTAAGCCATCTTAGGGTTGCAGTAGTAGTCAGTTCAGGTGCTGTTAGCCTGCTCCTGTTCAAACAGAGCCATCGCTAGGTGTGATCGAGAGGCCAGCCCCTCGAGGTTACTGAGCACACAGCGGTGATAGATGTCCTCACTGAACCGCGGGTTACATTCTCTGTGCACATACTTCTGAACTAGTGCTGGCTCAACAGCCCGAAACACGTGCAGCCCAGAGTAACGCACAAAGATCTCATAGACGTCCATGCTCTCAAGCAACTCGTCATTGTCCAAAATGTCAGCTGCCATCTTTGTGCGTGCAGCCATATAATCTGCATTGTAAAAGCAGGCTTCTTCAAAGACGTGGCGGTCAAAGTGGCCATCGCGCAGCGCCTCGGACGCAAACGATGAAGCGGCGGAAGGCTGTTGGTCGCGGTAGACCAGAGAGGGACTGTACTCTTGAAAGTGGATCGGGAAGAAGACCTGCCAATTGCTGATAGCATTCATACGGCAGCGATTAAGGAAGTCAGCATTGACCTCGGTCCATACACTGGCCAAAAGGAACAGGGTGTCTACTGGGTGCTTCTTGGAGATGATGTCCATCAGCTTGACCTGTGAGGGAACTTCAGTCTTTACACTAATCCAAGGAATCTTTACATCACCGTAACGTTTCTCTACCTCACCAATCATGGCTTTGACACCTGCAAAGACATCTGTCTGACTGACTCTTTGGGCATCGAAGGGGTCATACACAAACAAGAAGGTGAGAAGAGCATTGTCATGGGTATCCAGAGCATTCATGACATACATGTCAAGGAAGTTACCCACAAAGTCTTGATCGTGTGCCGTCACAGGGAGGATCACCTGTACCCGTGTCGCTTCTGTTACATATGGCATTGGGATGATCTCAACAGCACTGAGCGGTTTCAGCAGACTCACCCGTTTGGCAATGACCTGACTGTGACCTTTCTGCGTAAAAGCTTCCAGGGCCAAATCCAGCACATACTCCATGCCCCGTGTGGGATCGAAGCGCCGGTACCCATTCAGCAGACGCCGCTTACGGAAGCGCAACTGAGGCTGATAGCGCTCGTTCAGACGGCCCACTGCTGTCTCCAGGACTGAATTAACATCTGCCCTGTCCGCACCTCGAAGCTCGCACTTTGGAGAGCTGTCGGCACATGAATAAATGTGCTCTTCGGTGAAGTATTCCCAGTTGATCACCTCAAAGCGGGTTTTGGGTCGGAAAGGTGGGTTGATTCCGATGGGCCAGGTGTCTCCGGCTTTGCCCTCTGGAGTGAGCTCACTTATGTTATTGATCTGGTTCTATGGCCAAAACAACAGAATAAGGAGCTGCAATAAATGTTAAACTGGTAAAGAGAACAAGTTCTCCTTTCTGTTATTTTTGATTTAGGCACAGTATGTCTATCAATTGCCTTTCCTCTTTCTTTTATTATGCAGAAAGGCAAGCTTTCTCCTTGAGTCAAAGTCATCTTATCCAATCTAAATGCAGTTGAAAAGCAGAGGTAGCTCATTTCAAGTTAATTTCCTGCTGTTATGTGATGCATGATGGCTGGCTGACAGCTGCAAACACCTTGCCCCATTACCTATGCAGCATCTTTGCCCAAACATGAAACGCTATACCAGGGGTGGCCAACGTGGGTCCTGGAGAGCTACAGTCCTGCAGAATTCAGCTCCAAGCCTAATCAAACACATCTGAACAAGCTAATCAAGGTCTAAGGGTTACTAGAAAGCCAAAAGGCAGGTGAGTTTTGATCAAGTTTGGAGCAAAATTTTGCAGGTCTGTGGCTCTCGAGGACCAACGTTGGCCACCCCTGAACTATGCATCAAAGCTAAGCATTACATTAAGTGAAATTTTATTTGGACTAAAGTAATGATTCATCTTTTTAAAATACAATGTAAATTCTTTAGTCTGACTGAAATCTAAAATGGTTGCTAAGTCAGACTAACATGCGTAGATAATGCGATTGTAACATGTCTTTGTCTAGCATGTCTTTGTTTCTTTGCTCCAAAAGACGTGTACTTAATCCTACAAATATTTGATTACACATTGTGTCATTTATTTAGATTAAGACTGCAGCTTGACTGAGTTGTAGCTCACAGAGACAAAGTCAGTTCCACATACAGCATGCATTTAATAAAAGTCATATTTGTGTAGGTGTTAGCGAGGCACAGCTTAGTCAAGATAAACTGAGGTCTTAATACATTCTCAAACTAAAGGTGCTGGTTCTGGATCAGGTTTTTGCATATGATTGTGCAGACGTGCCTAAGGGCAATGAACTTTAGGCAAGACACTACAGATGAACAGGCAAGACACTGTAACTAATAGATACACCATACTTTTCCCTGTTGATTAATCCATCAAGACGATGAGGTGCAGTAACATACCTGTAACTGCTGTATTTGTGTATAGGTCCAGTCCAGTTCAATCTGGTTATAGCGTTTATGTAGGCGATACATAAGGGCAGGTTCAGAGACAGGATGGACAGCGAAGGCGTTCTTAAACTGTGCACTGTCCTCACGCTCAGGGTCCACGTTCTTCTGCAGCTCAAAGTAACGGTATGTCATCTCCTACATGATTTTAAAAGATCACAACAACACTAATCATAATTCAGGTTAAAACAGATTCTCTCTCTTTGTGTGCTTTTGTTTTGGTCTGTAATTATAAACATAAACAAGCAACTGAAAATGACAAAGCACATTTCAGGAGAAAATGACACTGGGTTACTTAGACAAGGCTCAAACCACCAGTTTTAGTAAATAGGTTTTAGCTTTTCATTTACATCCTATTAAAAAAAAAAAACATTTCCCCACCTGATGCTTCTCCACACAGCTGAGACCCAGGTAATCGATGATGCAGCGACCAAGCCACTCGTCTGGCCTGACACTGAGGATATCATTTCGACAAGAGTTCAGGTGGGGCTGCAGTCGGGCTAGTAGGCTACGTGACAGCAGATACCCATATCCACCATGGCAATATCGGGCACGTTCTTCACCCCCGATAAACTCCTCTGCCCGTCCCATGTACATATCCTGTCCCGCACTAAGATGATTAACCAGCTCCACGACCCTTTCAGCTTGTGTGTATGTATCATCTTGTGCAAGGTAAAACCAGTCATACTCATTGCCGTGGTGTTGGTGGAGGTGCCGTATAGTTTCATACATAAGCCAGACGGGTCGGTCATCACCATGAGCAACAACAGCCATGCCATGCGGTGCCTTTGTGCTTCGAAGGCCAGTGAAAAAGAAGGTACGGTGGAAATGGTGGGCTACCGTTTTATTGACAGCCACCCCTAGTGTGTTGAGAGTGGCACGTGAGCTCAGGATACCCACCAGAAGGCGTTCTCGGATGCCCAGTTCTGTGTGGATGTAACGTGTCCTGTGGCAAAAAAACAAAAAGTAGAACATTTACCAGTATTTAACAGTTTAATTTAAGGGGATAAAGATCCAATTCAATTAAAAAGCTGAGTGAGACAAATGAGGGAGAACTACTATGATCTCTAAAGCAAACAGCTTCAGTGACCCTTAACCTCTGCTCTGGCACCCTAGTTTTGTCAACATAATTATTAATAAAATTGTATTTGTTATTGGTAAATTGAGGACAATGAAAATGGCAGAGTGTGCTCAACTCAAAAGATTTATTAAAACAGTCACTAATAGAAGTCAAAACATGACATGTAAAAGTTAAGACAATTGTGGAGATCAGCTGATATCATTTTTCTCACAACATGATTTTTGTTTACATGCCCAATAACCAATATATTTTTGTAATGCATTATATTTCATTATTAATAATGCCCTTCTCTTTATGCAAAGTTGTTTTGTAATCTAAATTGATGCCAATATTTTTTTAGCTGTTAAGCCTAAAATGATGAATAAACAGGCACTTTCTTATTTTTTAATCTTATTTAATTTACATAAAGATGCAACACAAACGGTTACTGATGTTTTAGTCCCAGTTGACAGAAGTGAGACTAAGAATTCCAAACATCTTTTTAAGTTTAACCGTTCATCATCTAAACCTCCCTTGGGGTACTGGCATGGCTGAACTGCATATGCAGCCGTGGGTGTTTTTATGAGAGGAATAATAAGAGATTCTATGTCTGTGGCTTCACAAAGTGGTGAAGAACTCAGCTGTAAGAAAAGCACAGGTGAGGCGAGGTGAAAAATACTCGACAGAGACCTTACTACTTACTGCCAAGTCAAACAAACCCCCCTCTCTAGTCACATTTCTATACCGACTACTGATACCAACATGATCCAAAGGTCATAGCTGATTTAATATCATTTTAAATACTTTTAAATCTACATAGCTCATTGCAATTTTATATGATGGCCTTCTTGTCTAAGTTTTTGAATAACTTGAATAACAACTAGCTAAAAGAACCATTTCTAACTGAGATTTCGGTCCTTTCATATAGGAAATGAAGCCAAACTGAACTGATATGCAGGGACTCACCTGAGGACTTTCTTGTGTGGTTTGTTGGGGTCCTTGTGATAGGGCACAACGCGAGGCTGGAAGTCCTCATTCCCATCTTGACCATCCTGGACATCCCTGATATGACCACTGTGTAGGAGTCTCCCATTGCCCAGCTCATCTCCACAAGCCTCATCGGTCTCCCCCTGCGTCCAGGACACCATCAGGAGGCTGAGGCTGCAGCCCAAAGAGAGGCCCAGGATGAGGGGCAGAGCAGGCCGGAAAACAGCCAGGAAAGAAGACAGGCGCATGGTCGAGCAGGGGCTCTGCAAGCCAGTCAATGGATGTCAAGTCTCGATAGGTCTCCTTAGAGAGCAGTTCAAGTAACAGCACAGTCTCGTTTACAGTGGATTACAGTAGAGGCATTTGACAGGGATTCTGTAAAGGTTAATATTTAAATTCCTGATACCATGCGTGCTCGTGTCTAATCATAACATGAGTAGTTAAGTCAGCGTTGATGTCTTCACAATCTGATTAACGGACGACGATGTCAAGTTCAGCAGCGAAAAGCCAAAACAAAAGGAAGAGCAACAGCAAACTGACCTGCCTCTTCACAGTCAGATGACTAACATCGGGACATATGGGTCTGATTTAACATCAAAACATGCAAAACCGACACACTACCACCCTCCATATAAATTAGTCCACTTTGATCTAGCCAGACATCCTCCTGCACGCAATATGCGCGAGCTGCATGCACGAACACATTATTTGATAATTACATTTACATTACTAGATGAGAAATCACCTCCCCTGGTGCACTTTCATGCACAGTTGACCTGAAATATTATAAAGTTCAGGATATCAGGGTGTAATATCCATTTTGTGGTCCGAAACAACTGATGATAAATTACATTCAATAAAAAGTCCTCCACTTTCTCGCGTAGCTTCGTAAGTTAGCTGTTTTGCTTGCACAGAGGCTGAGCAACATTAGCAGCCACCAGCGATATTTCCCCCAAAACACACTAATCCGCAGAGTGCGCTCACTTTGGATGAATTCCTGCGTCTCTTCCGAGGATCCGTTGAAAAATACAAAAACAATCGCGAAATGACTTTCTTGGCTTTGCTGTGAATGTCTCCAGCATCGTCGGTCACGTATCAATTCTTCCTACGGATGTGCTCAAGAGGAAGATTGACTCAATGCGTTAAAACAGACCCAAGGAAACAAGCAGCACTCGCACAAGAGTTCCACGTACACAAGAGTCCCGCTGCACGGATCTGCAAGAGCTGGCTGGCGCTCTCTCTGGCAGCGTGAACGAGGAGCTCCAGATTCAGGCCATCAAATGTCAAATAAGTGATTACAGCGAGGGGGCAGTGAGTGATATAAAAGAATAGCTACAAAATAAATCAAAAGGAAAAATAATAATAATAACAACAAAATAACTGCACAACAATTAGCTCTCAAATCTGATTTGTGTCAAAAAGTATCTATTCAAAAACATTCTTAAGGAAAAGTAAAATAGCACATTTAATAGTATTTATTTAAAAGTAAAGAATAAAAAAAATCTTAGCTTTAGAAATTATGAAATTTGAAGTAGATTTTCTCGGTGACCTTTTCAAGGACTCTGTCCTGACTCCTGACTGTAAGACTCTAGGACAACAGATGGTAGACTGACACCAATATCTTGTTACCAGAAATCTTATAGCTGTTTGGCATTTGAGTATTGCTTTAAGGATGGCCAAATGACTGTGTTTACTTCTGAATCAAGTTCATCTGCCTTTAGCAATGATCAAATTGCATTAGGTAAAAGACTTTGGTGTGGGCAATAATGAGACAGCTCTCTTCACAAAGATGAATGAGATACAATAAAACACAAACAGAAAAACTTGAAGTCATGATGCAATGCAGAATATCTTCTTTGATGTAATACGTATATACAATAATATATTATTAGGTATTTTATTGTCTGCTTTTTAGGCCAATGCCTGAGTTTCAAAAGGTCTCAAGTAAAATACAGATTCAGTTCTACTTAAAGGGGATAGTTTTAATTCCCTCATCATTTATTCAAAATATATAATTAAACTGAATGGTGAATGAGACTGTCATTTTGGCTTACATCTCATTTTTGTTTCACAAGATGGTGATTAAAAGTTGACGAAATATTTATTTTGGGGTCAACATATCGAGTATTGTAATTCTCATACATCCCTGCATGCACATGAACCCCTTTATTATGTTATTTTATTCTTATATTGCAATGTTTGGTAGTACATATTGTTCAGTTTTAACAAATCAAATGCCATTGTCCACAGTAGGCTACTGCTGTTTGCTGTGTTATTGTATATTTATCAATTAAGACTAGCACGTACTACCACTGCCATATACTCCTAGTAAAAACCTTATCTTTTAACCTTATCTAACCTTATCTCAGTGCTACTTTGACACTGTTGCCGCGGGTTGTTTTTCATGTCCGCGGGTGGAAGCGACTCCAATAACATGATATTTATCCCCTGGAATGCGATTTTTAGCAGGGAAACCCCGCGAAACGCATTTGGGCTAGTTTTGAGCAGCTATTGGGCGGGTTTTCTTGTAAAAACCTGGCAACCCTGGTGTGCGCGAGCCGCCGCCTGCCGGGCGCGTGTCAGAGAGCTGCGCGTGCGCGCTTTGCTCCTCTCAGAAAGGTACGGCTAGCCAGCAGCTGTTTTACTTTGTTTCCGCTTGTCGGTGTTTCCTTGAAACTTCCATTACGTTTACATTGTGTATGAGACATAAATATACTGCAAGTGAGGTAATATCCGGCTTGTACAGTTTGTATCTTAGCTCAACGCAAGGCCCTGAACGCCTCATGCTGTCATTTCAATCTGTCACCGATGTCAGGTGTAACTTAACCCTGATACAAATTAAACCATTCACGACTGTAAATTTATATCTTTTATACATATACAAAACGGTAAACCCTTCAACTCCAAAATAGAGATGTCAGTAAAGCGCTATAGTTAGCTAGCAAGGCCCTATGCCGGTGTTCTGTCATAAGAGATATATGAGTTTATTTTGGGGTTATTACAAATGTGAGGGTGTTCGTTTCATAGACATAATAAATACCTAGACGCCTCTTGGCCGCTTTGAGCCGTTGCTGCGATACGTCAACGCGTCCTCCATGTTTGTGAAGGCAAGACTGCCTTAAAGGGGTCATATGATGCGATTTCAAGTTTTCCTTTCTCTTTGGAGCGTTACAAGCTGATTGTGCATAGATAAGATCCCTGAAGTTGCAAAGACTAAAGTCTCAAAACCAAAGAGATATTCTTTATCAAAGTTAAGACTCTGCCACGCCCCCCTAAAACGGCTCATTCTAACACGCCCGAAAAACACAGCGGCCTAGCTTGAGCGAAAGCCCCGGCTTAGCGTGAACTGAGGCCGGGCAAGAGTGAGCTGAGGCGGCGGGGTCGAGAACGGCACGCCCGGCGGATGCGATGAATGAGCGGCAACCACATGTGACGGACCCTGGGCTGGATTCCGCTTCGTCCATGGTGAAAGTTGATGTATTCCCTCTGCGACCAGCACAGATCAGCTCTAGGCATGACGTAGCGGATATCGTCCTCTTTTGGAAGGCCAAACAAAGTACTTTTTCTTTCGCAGCAAACCACACAGTGTCTCCATGACATGGCGGCGTTTTATATGGTTTAATACTACAGCGAGAATAAAAGTTACGTCTTCTTTCTTTGCGTGAACATTTGGGCGGTGTTATGCAAATCTTCCCACATAGTGGGGTAGATATGTGGGGGCGTGTTCGAACGAGCCGTTTTAGGTAGGTGTGGCTAACTCTTAACTTTTATAAAGAATATCTCTTTGGATTTGAGACTTTAGTCTTTGCAACTTTACAGATCTTCTTTATGCACCAAGAGCTTGTAACACTCTAAAGAGAAAGGAAAAAATGAAATCGCATCATATGACCCCTTTAAAACTGCTGCTGCTGTCTTGGATGAATAGCGGTGTGACAAAGTCGAGCTGCAGTGACACGTTCTTCACATGAAAGTTACATGATTCATTTTCATACACTGCCACAGTTTAAGATCATATCAACCTCTCAAAAAACACTCAGAGGTCGAGATTGTCATCAACTAAAAATGGTTACCTAAGCCATTGGGAACTGTATGTGGGTATGAAATGTACCCCAAAACAGCAGCTATGGATGTTTTTCAAAGCGAGCAGTATTTGACCGGTTAATGCAATGCACAGAGTAATGGAAAAACTTACAGATTCCTATGAAGAATGTCCTTCTGTGATTTCACAAACCATTGCTTAATAGGATCTTAGCTGTTGATTTAGGTCCAATAAAGTGAGGTCAACTTAATGACACATTTATCTGTGTATAGTGGAACAGTAATTTATGAGTTCATGAGAGTATGAAAATATTATCATGTTAGATGTGGCATCACATTTTGAACAACCGATTACTGTACTCCACAGCCATGCCGTCAGATCTTGCTAAGAAGAAGGCTGCAAAGAAGAAAGAGGCTGCCAAAGCTCAACAGGATGTGAAAAAGCATGATGACGTGAACGGAGAAGGAGAGCTTCATGATGGCCAAGTGAATGGTGCAGTAACTAATGGGGAGACAAATGAAGGTGTGTGTGTTTATTAAAATGGTGCCAAAAGTTAGATGGAAAAAGATGTTTAGACCAGCGAGTATTCACCGACCCCGTGCATGTTAGATGTTCACACTCATAAGGCAGAGTCAGACACATAGCTATTCTGTAGCTATAATTTATTTTCTATGTCACAATTTCACTTTTCACCTTAGATATTGATGCTCTGACTAAGGAGCTGGATGAGTTTGAGATGCATAAGATGGAGGCACGGGCAGTGACAGGCGTCTTGGCCTCCCACCCCAACAGCACTGATGTTCACATCAGCAGTCTGTCACTCACCTTTCATGGCCAAGAGTTACTGAGCGACACAAGCCTGGAGCTCAACTCCGGCCGGCGCTACGGTCTCATTGGCCTCAATGGCACAGGTATGGAAGTCAAGTGACATTGCGATGTCATTATACTTCCATTGCTTCTCAAGCTTCATCAAGATTTGTACGTAGACCTGAGTCTAAAAGTTCATATGATTGGCACCATAGCTGGGGAAGCTCATGCTGCAGTGGTATTTACAGTAACCTATTAATTAACATAAGAGACTTGTGAACAAATATAACCAATTTTCAGAAAATTTGGGACATTTTGTAAAGTGCCATAAAAACTAGAATCTGTAATTTGTTAATTCTGTTTATGCCATGGTCTGTCTGAATACTCGATTCTGATTGGCTGGCAGGTGTTGATTAAATTTGTTTAACTGCACAGGTAGTTCCAGGTCAGTTTAATCACGTTCTATATTAATGCGCTTCCTATAAACATTGGTAACCATAGTAACATACAGTTACAGTTGAATAGTAATACAGCGTGAGACAGTAAAGTAAACATTTCCGATTTACTTAGCTAGGCTAAATGGATGATTTTCGCGTGTCATTTAGCTTATACGGTCATTATGGCAATTTTGATAAATGGGCAGAGGCACAAGATGAACTGGACGAACTGGAAACCGCGAACAAAGCGTTGTCACTTTAATTCGGCGCGTGCAGCACAGCAAAAATAGACTCGGTGCGAAAACGATCGCTGCACTGCTGCAGACGCACCGCACCTGGAACGCACTGACGGACCGCAACCGCGTGCAGTGTGAAAGCTCTAATCCGTTAACATGGGTGCGTTAAAAAAAACGCGCTTCTGAACTTAATGAGACATTGCGAGAATTTTATGCCTCGATCAGACGACTACCGGCCGCGAATACAGTGTTGCAAGCCTGAAGTGTATCAGAGCGGGTATTAACCGTTACATCACAAAACACAACATCATAAATGATAAAGACTTTAAATCAAGCAATGCCGTCTTTAAATCAATTATAAAGCGCTACAGGAAAAATGGAAAAGACACCAGCGTTCATCACCCTCGTATCACTGAGTCCGACCTGGAGAAAATTAAAAATTCACCTGCGCTCTCCCCATTCACACCCATCGG
>NW_015632036.1:367532-378771 GCF_001515625.1 Sinocyclocheilus rhinocerous
TCGTGAAAACCAACGTTTGTTTACAGGATCAAAAGAAGCAAAGTTTCCTTTAGCACACACTCTGTGTTTCTGAAACTCATCACTAAATAAGATTTATATTATAATATGTAGCTATATTATTTAATATTATAAGAATAAAATATACTCTAAATATTAATCATTATGCCATGGTCTGTCTGAATACTCGATTCTGATTGGCTGGCAGGTGTTGATTAAATTCGTTTAACTGCACAGGTAGTTCCAGGTCAGTTTAATCATGTTCTATATTAATGCGCTTCCTATAAACATTGGTAACCATAGTAACATACAGTTACAGTTGAATAGTAATACAGAGTGAGACAGTTACAGTAAACATTTCCGATTTACTTAGCTAGGCTAAATGGATGATTTTCGCGTGTCATTTAGCTTATACGGTCATTATGGCAATTTTGATAAATGGGCAGAGGCACAAGATGAACTGGACGAACTGGAGAATATAACATCAAACGAGAAATGTAAAGAAAAACGGTACAAGGAAATAACACCAGCAGAGCTGAAGCAGATTGAAGATGACAAGGATGAGGTTAATACAAAAAAGACTACTAAATGGGCAATTACCACATTCAAAGACTTTTTGTATCAGAAGAAAAAAAATGATGCTGTTGAGACTTACTCGGCTTCTGAACTTAATGAGACATTGCGAGAATTTTATGCCTCGATCAGACGACTACCGGCCGCGAATACAGTGTTGCAAGCCTGAAGTGTATCAGAGCGGGTATTAACCGTTACATCACAAAACACAACATCAGAAATGATAAAGACTTTAAATCAAGCAATGCCGTCTTTAAATCAATTATAAAGCGCTACAGGAAAAATGGAAAAGACACCAGCGTTCATCACCCTCGTATCACTGAGTCCGAACTGGAGAAAATTAAAAATTCACCTGCGCTCTCCCCATTCACACCCCATCGGGCTTGTACGGAAAGTTTGGTTTGACATACAGCTGTGTTTCGCACGGAGCGGGAGAGAAGGAAACCGCGACCTATCTAAATAGTCTTTCGTTCTTCGACAAGACGAGAATGGCTTGGAATACCTAACCGTGGCACATAACCCAGAAACAAGAAATCACAAAGATTCTACTGCATCTGACACAGAGAATTTACGAGGATTTATGTTTGAGTGCCGCGGTGACCCACTTTGTCCCGTGGAAAGCTTAAAAAAATACCTGTCAAAGTGTCCTGTCAACGCCGGAGCCTTTTATCTGCATCCCAGGCGCATCCCTTTGTGCAAACTCGAGGACACTGAAGTGTGGTTCACCAGGGAGCCGATGGGAATCAACTACCTCGGCAATATGCTAAAAAATATTTGTGAAGAGGTAGCTAATATGTTTAATAGATATTCAATTCTTCACCCTATGAATTCAAACTGTTTGTAGATAACCTGTAATCTTTTCCAAATCTAAATTGTCTTTCAGGTGGAAGGTATCACTGAAACTCAATAAATTAGAATGTCGTGGAAAAGTTCATTTATTTCAGTAATTCAACTCAAATTGTGAAACTCGTGTATTAAATAAATTCAATGCACACAGACTGAAGTAGACTGAAGTAGTTTAAGTCTTTGTTCTTTTAATTGTTTATGTCCACAAAGTGTTAAATGTGGTCTTTATTAACACCTGAAGAAATGGCGGAGCAAACGGCTAGTGAAAGTGAAAGTAAATCGGAATAGCGGAAACTCACGTCAACTAGCGGCACACATTCATAATAAAAGTCCTTCCACTATAAACATACAAAGGGAATTTAGAACAGCCGCCCCCAGATTAGCATAGCTAATATGTCTAAAGATAAATTCCCTAGTCGTTGGAGTCCGTTTCACAAAGTCGGCAGGAAGATAGCACCTAGGAAGCTTGAGCCTACAGAGATCAGGCAACTCCTTCTCCCACACATTCCACTTCTCCAGCAGGTCTGCAGGAAGATTCGGATCGTCCCAATCCCTCGGTCTGGTCCAGAGCTTCTGGACAAGAACCTTGGCTCGGGTGGTAAAGGGAACTGAGAATCCTAAGGGGTCATATTGCGCTGCTAAGACCTTATAGATATACCTCATGGTCGGGTGATGCTCTGCTAGTGCACGATGCCTGTAGCCTAGGCTGTCTTCTAGGCAGTGCCACATTAAGCCAAGAGCCGGCTCCAGCAGGTCTGAATGATTTTGCTGTAACCACAGTTCGATGTTCTCTGAACGAGCTTTAGTTGGTAGGTGCTGGACAACGGAGGGGACATTCGTGGCCCACTGCCTGATCTCGAAGCCCCCAGAGGCTAAGAGAGGCCTCATCTTGTCAATTAGTCGCTTGGCTTCCTCAGCAGTGGGAAGGCTCAGTAGGCAGTTGTCCACGTAGAAGCTTCGCTCTATGGACTGCAACACTTCCTCATTCCCGAACTGCTGGCAGCGAATGTGCGTCTGCAACGCAAAGGTAGCGCAGCAGGGGCTGCAGGTCGTCCCGAAAGGCAAGACTTGCCATTCGTAGACGTCCGGCGGGTCCCTTCGGCACATGTTCCTCCAAATGAACCTCAGAAGGGGTCTGTCCTCGGGTAGGAGTCTCACTTGGTGGAACATGCCACGTATATCCCCACTGATGGCGACTGCGTACTGCCGGAACCGGAGAAGGACTCCTAGTAGTGAGGCACCAAGGGTAGGACCTGGAAGCAACTGCTGGTTAAGAGAGACACCTTGGTATGCAAAGGAACAATTGAAGACCAACCTGTATTTGCCGTTATGCTGCACGAGGTGGTGTGGTATGAACCACGAAGTCTGACAAGTTTGGCCACAGGTCGTAGGTATAGACGATCATTGACCTGTACTTGAGCTGACCTGACGTGTCCATCAGCACTGGGTATCAGTTTGACAACACGACCAACTAGCCATTGGGCTCTGGGAAGCTGCGGGTCGATTATCATGACCACCGTGTTCTCAGCTAGATCTTGAGTTACCCGCTGCCACTTCTGGCAAGTCTGGAGATCCGGGAGGTAATGTCGTGTGAAGTAAGACCAGAAGTGATCGACGATAGTCTGGGAATGACGCCAACGACGCTTGGACAAGGGCTCAGGGGTGTAAATCACCTGGGGAAGTGAGGCGTCCCGCCGCCCCATGAGAAGCATATTGGGGGTAACCGGATCCAAGTCTGCCACGTCGGATGAAACGTATCCTAAGGGCTTGCTGTTCAGGATACCCTCTACTTCAATCAGTACAGTCTGCAGGACATCCTCAGGCACAGACTGGCTCCCGATGACTACTCGCAGTGCAGACTTTACCGATCGGATCTCCCTTTCCCATGCCCCTCCGAAGTGGGGTGCGGCGGGAGGATTCATCCTAAAAGTGATCTGGTAGCTAGCCAGCTGCTCCTGCAGTCTGGGCTCCATCTCCTTGAAAGCTTCTCCCAGTTCTGTCTCGGCTCCCCAAAAGTTAGTTCCCTGATCTGAGAGGATCTCGGATGGGGTTCCTCTACGTGCTATGAAGCGCCTTAATGCCAGTAAGAATGCATCGGTGTCGATGCTGTTGAGTAGGTCAAGGTTAATGCATCTGGTCGTCAGGCACTTGAAGATAACGCCCCATCGCTTCTCCGTGCGACGGCCAATCTTGACCACGAAGGGCCCGAAGCAGTCGACTCCAGTGGAGAAGAAGGGGGGTTGGTATAATCGCAGACGAGTTGATGGTAAGTCTGCCATAATAGGCAGAGTCGGCTTAGCTCTTCACTTCTGGCACTCTACGCACTCTCTCTGGTGTCGTTTGATGGCTTGCCTGCCCCTTAGAATCCAGAACTGGCGACGTAGCTCTGCGAAGACCCTATCAGGTCCTGGATGGAGTAGACGCTCGTCAAAGTGCTTTACGATGAGTCTAGTCACCTGATGGTGGGGATCTAGAACCACTGGATGTATCTCAGCTTTGCTGAAGCCATCCAATCGCCGTAGCCTACCTCCCACACGAATTAGACTTAACTCTGGGTCGAACTCGGGTGCAAGCGTGTTCAGACGGCTGGCTGCGGGCACCTGGTTCCCTGATTTTAAAGCCTTGAACTCCTCTGGGAAGGAATCCTCCTGACATTGACTCAAGATGAGCGCTTCTGCACGCCTGTAATCTAAGGATGCTTTACTCGTATCTTGGGCGGCCGCCCCATGGAGGGACCGGTAGGTCGCATCGACCAAGGCACTCCAAGAAGCATACTGAGATGCATCAAGCATGTCTGGATTTTGATGGTCTGCAACTAATCCACAGAAGACGGCTTTCCTTGTCTCTGAGGTATCCTCTCGGGCCTCTACAAGGGGTTTGGCTGGCCATCGGTCTGGTGGTTCGCAGAGGAATCCTGGGCCTCGACTCCACATGTCAGAGTTCGCCAGCTCCATGAGCGTCCTCCCTCTGGTAATGTCGTCCGCCGGGTTATTCGAGGAATCAACGTACCGCCAAGAGTGGAGCTCAGTCAACTCTTGTATTTCCGCCACCCTCGTCCCGACGAACACCTGAGCTGCCAGAGTCGCTCGACATGTTGATAGACAGGGTCTCGCAGTGGCGTAAGAGAAGTGAACAAACACTGCGGGGAAGGTACCTGATGTGGGAGCAATCCATCTGGTCCCTAGAGGACCCAACCGAGCTGCGTGCGTACAGCGACTGGTCCGCCTGCTGGTCCCAATCTGATGGGCTCCTTTGGGGTAATCAGAGACGGATAATTGGACCCGATTAAAATTAGGGGTTGGACCCTATCGAAAGATGGAATGGGGATCCCTCTGAGATGGTGATAACATTGCTGGAGCCTCTTGACGGGGTAGGTTTGCTCGGTTAGCGTGAGGAGAGGCGCAGTGAAGACACCCTTAAGGCTGTGCTTCTCCTCTGGCCTTGACTGCGGGGAAAGCAGCAGGTCAATTGACTGCCCCTTCAACTCTGTGATGTCATGTCGGATTTTGCGAAGGGCCATAGTCTCTTCCCTTCCCTCAATTCCTAGCTGCTAGACTGCTGCAGGAAGGATGATACTCTGCTGAGCCCCATCGTCCAGGATAGCGTAGGTCGAAACAGACCTCTTGCCTCTCCACAGAAGCACTGGAACTACTTTCAGGTACACACGACCTGTCAAACTAGGAGAAGTAAGATATGCTCGCTCGTGAGATGTTGTCAGCAGCACACTGTTAGGACCATCCTGGGCAATGGAATGCAGGACTCCGAGATGTATATTACCACAGTCCCTGCAGGGCTTCCTCAACGTACATTCCTCCCATTTATGTCTTGTGCGCCCACATTTCCAGCATCTTTTTCCATTCTTTATCCACTTTAGAATCTGATCAGATGAGCACTCAGTGATTTTGCTACACTGCAACAGCAGCGCAAATATTATTAACATCTTTAATATGTGAATGCTGGCAAATGACCATGGCATAAGCGGGATAATCAACGGCTAGCTGTGTCGTGAGCACTGTCTTCTGTGTTCATTAGATTTTCTGGTACACCAGTAATCAAATGAGATAGAAATTGTCATGCACATAAACAAAACTAAATGTCAAAGAGTTTCATGCAACACTAATGCGAAGGATTGTAGTTTAAGTTGACAAACCATACATGGGGGAATTTTTTAAAGCTGCAGTCTGTAACTTTTTTTGGTAAAAAATTATCCGAAATCAATATTTGAGCAAGTACATAACCAGCCAGTGTTCAAAACTATCGCCTTACTTTAGCCCGATTCACAACGGATAGTTTATAATAATGTTTTCTAATCTGAGTGGTACGGGTAGGTTTTCGCGGGAAATTCGAGCATGCCGCTGCATTACGTCACGTCTGTAAACATAAAGAAGTTGTCCCGTTTTCAAACAGCGATGGCGACAAAGAGGCAAAACTTACAGACTGCAGCTTTAAGCAAGGAATTTAAAAAAAGAGTGTGAGGTTTTTCTTATATTTAACTGACATTTTTATTTATTTATTATTATTATTATTTTTAATTAATTAATTAATTTTTTCAGTTTTAAGCGAATCCTTATACTCATCTCACATTCTCAAGACTTTCTCAATGGTGTCTGCACGAACATCATTCATTTCCACCAGAGGAAGCTCAAGTACTACACTGTGAGTGCTGTAGCACAACGTTCACATGTTCAGTGCATCCAACTCACAGAATTCAAACTCCATCTATGTTTAGGAGGTTGTAGTATGCAAAAGCTTTGTCGTCCTCTAAAAATCTGTACTACCACCTTTAATAGGGGACCTGATCCTGAGGCTGCTCTTCCTTGTCTAGCCTTAAAAGGCCTGAAATCTGATGCTTTTATTACTGTTGCTAATTACGAACTGTTGCCGATCCTGAGTCTGGTTTATTAGCACACTTATCCCATATTTTAAAAGTAACAAGGTATGGAAGTGGTGAAAGTAAATGCTGTATGTAATGAAAAGTTTGTTTTTAGGGTAACTACGACCAGTATGTGAAGACCAGGGAAGAGCTGGAGGAAAACCAGATGAAGCGGTACAACTGGGAGCAGGACCAGATAGCTCATATGAAGGTGAAACAGTGTAGCCTTGTGGCCTTGTTGCTCTTTTTAAATTGTATTTTTGTTTCATAGTCCTTGTACTTCACTGCTGCTATTCACCATAAGTATGTCATTGCAAAAATGATGTCATAATTATTCCCTTGGTTTCCTGTAGAACTATATTGCCCGTTTTGGTCACGGCTCTGCAAAGCTAGCTCGCCAGGCTCAGAGCAAAGAAAAGACACTGCAGAAAATGGTGGCCTCTGGCCTAACAGCTCGTGTTGTCAACGACAAGGTTCGTCATGCAGACAAATACACATTAACACACACACTGTAGCTGGTCAGTGTGACATTTTGGTGTTCTTGCATGTCATTTTCTCTTGCCCAAGATCTGTTATTATCTTGAAGCATCAGTTGAGAAATGCTTTGTTCTCACTTTGTTTAATTGACCAATACCATGACCAAGAAAAAAGAAGTGAATAGTGAGAACCATTTAAACCAAAAAAAACAGATAGACACAGGTTTGGTGAAAAAAAAAACTTGTTTTTCAGCAATAATGTAGAATCAATCTAAGATATTCTTTTACGATGGTTGTCTGTAATTTCTTAAACAGGAATTTGCTGGTTTTACTAAGCAGACATTTGCTGCAGTCACTATAAACATCTTAAGTCTTAGGCTCTAGGTGCCACTGATTTAGCTGTTAAAGATATAACCATTGTCAGATGTTTATCAGAAAGTTTTAACCATACATTTCTCCTTCAGACCTTTTATTTTCCTCCTTGTGGGAAGATCCCCCCTCCTGTCATCATGGTGCAGAATGTCAGCTTCAGATACTCCAGTGACACAGCCTTTCAAACTTTCACTGTTGATAGCTCATTTACACAGAACTGTCTGATTTGGGAAATTCATTTTTGCTTCATCTCTCATATGTTGTCATGTGCATTCATATGTTGTCACATTGTATATGTCTAAATTAGTCATGCACTGATATAGCATTTCTGGGCCAAAAAAATTAAAAGTGTTCCATCTCATTTTCATGCATAAAGGGCCATTTACACAAACAGCGTTAACTATAACTATTACAATTAAGTTTTAATAATCATTTTAATTTTATAAGAATAGTCACGTCCACACCACGGGTATAACAATAACAGTAACAGCTATAGCAATACTATAATAATAATAGGATTGCTATCATTTGAATCATTTTCAGAATGATTTTTTCCAGCTGAAAATAAGAACAATGACAGGCACATTAGAATTAGAAAACAGTATTTTATGTCTACATTCATTATTTTGGTATGAATACTGTATGTTATGGTTTGATGTGGGATATCCACTTGACTTTAAAAGGCTCAAGCATTTAAAGCAGCAGACAGCAAAACTGCAGTGCGCTTATAATAAACAGAATGTTATTTTGTGTTAGTGTGGACACCAATATAGTTGTCTTTATAGTTATTGTTCTTGGTGTGAATGGAACTGTATGCGCAGTACAAGGAATAACAGTGGTAAAAGCAAATATTTAATCAAATCTTATTATTTTTCAAAATTTATTATTTTTTACAGCATTTTATTTATAAAAATGTGGAGTTTGGCATTGACCTGGACACACGAGTTGCACTTGTGGGTCCCAATGGGGCAGGGAAGTCCACACTTCTCAAGCTACTGATGGGAGAGGTCAGTTATGAAGAATATATGATTTGACAGTTAAAGTCTTCCAAAGTTCTTAACAGTGATTCAGTTTTAAAGTCATTGGCATTCATTGGCCTGTGTTTTTGTCTCTCATAGCTTCTTCCCACAGACGGAATGATAAGAAAGCAGTCGCATGTCAAGATTGGCAGGTATCACCAGGTACTGTCTTCATAGAGTATGATTAGTTGTCTTGCTACTTGTGTCATTCTTTCCATTTTCATAACAGTTGTGTTATATGTATGTATATATAGAGAGAGACTTGTTTGTTACAGTTCTGAGCTTATAGTCACATAGTTTACATGTTTCTTCATAATTTGATTATAAGCATGTTCGTTTAAAGTATTGGCAATTGTTTGTAATTGCTCTTGCGTTGTGTTTGTCCTGCAGCATCTGACTGAGCAGCTAGAGCTTGACCTGTCTCCTCTGGAGTACATGATGAAGTGCTTCCCAGAAATCAAAGAGAAAGAGGAGATGAGGAAGATCATTGGACGTTACGGCCTGACAGGGAAGCAGCAGGTATCTGTGTGGTTGTGTTTATTGTGGAAGGCTGTTAACATGAGTCCTGCCAGACAATACAGTACACTGTATTTTCTGTTTTAACTGTCATATCCCCCTTTTACAGGTCAGTCCCATCAGAAACTTGTCAGATGGCCAGAAGTGTCGGGTGTGTTTCGCCTGGCTTGCATGCTGTTTCTGGATGAGCCAACTAATCACCTGGACATTGAGACAATTGATGCTCTGGCTGAAGCCATCAATGAGTTTGAGGGAGGAATGATGCTAGTTAGCCACGACTTCAGACTTATTCAGCAGGTATATCTTCACAGCTAGTAAATATATCAGTTCTTAGATTTGTATGGCTTGTCCTAAAACAGTGTTTTCACATTTGACTATATGGCTCTGATCTGGATTGTGTGATGGATTACTTTTCCATCTCGTTCTAGGTGGCTCAGGAAATTTGGGTGTGTGAGAAGCAGACCATCACCAAATGGAACGGGGACATTTTGGCTTACAAGGAGCACTTGAAATCAAAAATTGACAAACAGACTCATGATATATAAAAAACCCATGAGCTGGACAGACAAACTTTTCCATCATGGATTGATTACCCTCCTCTATTTCCCAGATGTGCATGACTGAAGGAATTTTGAATTGGACAATGAACCACAGTTTCCCAGCTGTTGATGTGGATTGCATTCCATTGTACTGTCATCTAGGATTGTTGACCGCTTCCTCAAGAGCAATCGTTAAAGCGTTCCCTGGTCTTATATCTCTTAATGCACCTTTCAGATTTCCTAGCATCAGCACATCTGTTTTATTTAATACTATAAAGGCAATAATGGTTTATTGGAATAAATAGATTTAATTATGTTGGTGCAGAACAGTAGAGAACATCAAGGTATGCAGAAAACAATTTTCAGAATATCCCACGTCACGGTCAAACCATAACATATAGTATTCATACCAAAATAATGAATGTAGACATAAAATACCATTTTAAACTGAGCAGTGTGATCTCACAATAATGCATCCATGTGAATACACTTGGAACAACAAAGGGTGCTTCTGGAGGACTTACCTTTGTTACCCCTAATTGAACTGTTACAGCAAGATGAGCTCACATCAGGCAAAACTGTTGTGCTCAGTTTACGCACAGTACAGCCCATTCAGTTAGCTTGGCTTGTATCCGTGGAGAGAATCATATTAGTGATATAACAGCAAGCAATGATGCATTAATATGGTTTTTATATTTTAAACATTTTTAAATAGTTTCTCAAAGTAGCAAATATGCAAATACACAAACATGTTCATGTTTCACAATGAGGTACATTTATCAGTTCTAGTGAGCAGCAACTCCCTTTCCTCAGCTCATGAAATGCCAAGTCATGCAGGTTTCAGTGGCTGAGAAATGTTCCGGCCAACACTGTGTCTAAGTTTGTATTTCTAACCCAGCTATATTTTGGGGGCACATTTTTTTTCTTCTTCTGATTTTTCTTTATTTTACAGTGTCCTTGTTACGCGTTACATGTACTTACTATAGTAGTGAGTAAATTATGCATAATTGCATGCAACAACCCTAAACCAAACTCTAATCTCAACTCTAACCCCATAATAAGTGGATGTTGTTAATTAATAATACTCAGTACAATTGCACTTTAACAAGGACGCCGTAAAATAAAGTGTAACCGATTTTATTCACTAGATCTGATAAGGTCCTCCTCCTAAGAACATCCTCCCCGTTTAGACAGGTAAACATGCAGATGTGCAACTGTTTCCAGTCTTGTGGTTGCACATCTGCATCTCTCCAGTGTCTCCAGTGTTGGGAAGGTTACTTTGGAAATGTAATAAGTTACAGATTACATGTTACCCTATTTAAAATGTAATAAGTTGTGTAACTATTTCATTTACTTTATTAAAGTAATGTAACTGATTACATTTGATTACTTTTTGGTTACTTTTTTACATTTCTAATGTTTTAAACTGTTAGTCATTTTCAAACATTTAAACCAGGCAGGTTATCCTTACAGTAGTGCTTCAACACCACAACCCCAATTCCAGAAAAGTTGGGAAGTTTTATAAAAATCAAGAATCTGTGATTTGTTAATTCTCTTGATCTTTTATTTAATTTGGAAAAGATTTCCAAAGTTTTCACTGACCAACTTAAATGTATTTTGCAAATATAAACAAATTTTGATTTTGATGGCTGCAACGCCGTTATAGAATATCCAAATTAAACTCTTTAAGACAGTTCACAGTAAGCAGGTGAATTGGTAACTGGTGAGGGTGTCATATTTGGGTATAAAAGGAGCATCTCAGCTGGATTATGGCTCATCATTTTGTGCCAAATTTCATGACAGAAGTGTCAAACAAATAAAAAATCACATGTAGGTATTTCGCCAACTACCATACATAATATTGTGAAAAGATTCAGGGAATCCAGAGAAATCTCAGGAAACCTCAGTTGAGCCGCCATGCTGCAGTGTTAAATATAGACACATGGGCTCAGGAGTACTTTGGAAAACCGCTGTCACTTAACACAGTCTGCCACTTTATCAATAAATGCAACTTGAATCTCAGTTGCT
>NW_015632036.1:379000-383818 GCF_001515625.1 Sinocyclocheilus rhinocerous
ACAACCCCAATTCCAGAAAAGTTGGGAAGTTTTATAAAAATCAAGAATCTGTGATTTGTTAATTCTCTTGATCTTTTATTTAATTTGGAAAAGATTTCCAAAGTTTTCACTGACCAACTTAAATGTATTTTGCAAATATAAACAAATTTTGATTTTGATGGCTGCAACGCCGTTATAGAATATCCAAATTAAACTCTTTAAGACAGTTCACAGTAAGCAGGTGAATTGGTAACTGGTGAGGGTGTCATATTTGGGTATAAAAGGAGCATCTCAGCTGGATTATGGCTCATCATTTTGTGCCAAATTTCATGACAGAAGTGTCAAACAAATAAAAAATCACATGTAGGTATTTCGCCAACTACCATACATAATATTGTGAAAAGATTCAGGGAATCCAGAGAAATCTCAGGAAACCTCAGTTGAGCCGCCATGCTGCAGTGTTAAATATAGACACATGGGCTCAGGAGTACTTTGGAAAACCGCTGTCACTTAACACAGTCTGCCACTTTATCAATAAATGCAACTTGAATCTCAGTTGCTGTAGGAGAAAACTATACATCAATTCTATGCAGTAATGCCGCCGGGTTCTCTGGGCCCGAGCTCATCTCAGATAGTCAAAAAGACAGTGGGAATGTGTGCTGTGGTCAGATGAGTCCACATTTCAACTGGTTTCTGAGAAAAATGAAAAATGTTTTCAGTCCCAAAGACCAAAAAACATCCAGACTTTTACCAGTGACAGATGCAAAAGCAAGCGTCTGTCATGGAATGGGGGTGCAGCAGAGCAAATGGCATGGGTGACTGGAATATGTCTGAAGGTACCATTGACATGGAGGCATATATTGAAATTGTACAGAGACATGTACTGCCATCAAGATGACATATTTCATGGGAAGTGCATGGTTATTAGATCAAGACAATGCCAGGTCTCATTCTGCATGTGCTACAACAGCGTGGTTTCATTGACACATAGCGAATGTGCTAGACCAGACTGCCTGCAGTCCAGATCTGTTAAATGAAATTAGAAAAAATATTTAAGAAATTGTTCAATAGTTTTATATATACAATCCATATATTTTTTATTCGAATGTCACAATATTCTCAAGGTTTACTGGGTTTTATTCTGTGATGCTTTTGTAGTGTGGGTTTGGTGAAATGTACTGAAGCTCAAGATGAAACAACAGGATTAAAGATGAACAATACTTAATAAAGATGGCACTGCCTGTCCCTATCATAAACATTCTTCAGTCACAATATATGAGATGATACAACCTTTTTGATATAATACAAGATTTGATTACTAATGTAATTCAGCAGTGTTTATTGTTCATTTACAAGTGAGAATAAAAATAAGTTGAAATTTCCTTCCAATACCCTGTTCCATGCATATACTGTCTCCAACTAATGCAAACCATGAAGTTGTGCTTGAGAATACATAAAGAATATACAGTGATCATTTCATTTAAACGGAAGTGTCATACCAAAGTTTTTTTTTTTTTCATTTGCAACATATTTCTTATCAGGAACATGCACATTTTGTCATTATTGCAAATGCACATGACTTTCTAACAAGGGTTCAATATAAATATTGCTGTGTAACTTCCTCCTCGCTCTTAGTAGAAGCAGATAGCTCTAGAGTTTAGGCTCTAGTTATCCTGCTGCAATGAAGCAAAAATCAACTCTACATTTGACTGGAGGCAAAATTTTCCTTATTTTCATCTTTATACAAGGAGTCTTGACAGATAAGAAGTCCAATGATCCATGGGTGAGACGACAACTTTACTTGCAATATTAATATTACTATATTAGTAATAAATATAGTAAAATAGCAATACTACATTTTATAGCATGACAACTGTTTATGAAAATGAACTCAGTATAATGTTCCTTATTAAACATGTTTATGTTTAAGACATTTCTTTCTTGCTCTTTTTTTCCTCTCAAGAGTTTTGGGTTCCCACTAATAGCAGCATCTGAAGCTGATAGAGTGAACCCAGGGGTGGATTTCAGGGTTAATGAGGTGACGTCCTACTGTGTCCAGCCATGTCAGATAATGTCATACACTTTAGATCATTTATTTCAAGGTTTTTTGAGTATTTCTAGTAAATGTTTGATCCAGGCTATTGTGTTCCAAGTTTTAAAGCAGAACACCGTGTTTGATTTCTCTGCTTTAATTATTAGCCACCAGTGGACATGGAGCTGTCAGGATCCGGTGATGACACACCTGTGGAGGAGCCATTCATCTTAGGATTTGAAAGACTAAAGCAGGCAATTTAAACATTTAAAACTCTCTCTCTCTCTCTCTCTCTCTCTCTCAACTTATTACTATCTAAACAAATACATTTAGGTAAAATAATTCATGTTGTGTATTATTTTTTCCTGAAGTTATTCACAAAGAAGAACCAAGTCGATTAGAAGAAGAGCCAAGATGATTAAAAGAACGTGTAGACATGATTGTCCCACTGCCTGTCTGCATGAAACATTTTTATTTTTACATTGGAATCAATGTTGGCCATACGATTGAATTTTGTAGAATTAGGTAATGAATTAAAATGTCAGATGCAAAAAAAAAAAGTTCAAACATTTTTTTTGATCAAATTATATTCATATTCAACAATAAAAAATTGCAATGTTTTTTTTCTGAAGGCTGTGTGTATAATTGTACAGGAAATATTAAGAATAAGCATGTATCTGGGATTATTAGCAGAAATAGATTTGAATACAATGTAATACAATATTAAATTAAGATCACGGTTGTACTGTTTATCATGCATCATCTTGCTCGGGTGACAATAAATGCTTGGAAATAATAGGCCATCTGACGTCTTTTCATGGACCAACATCTACTCCAGGCTATTGGAGAATCCGAGTAATAATTATTAATTTGAGTAGTAATAAGGGCTGCAGGCTGGTCAGTACAAATTCCCTGACTTTTTACTAGTATGTCAGTTTGCATGTTATTTGTGTATTTTGTTGAATTCAGTGTTAATTTAACAAGCGTTTAAGTCATTATCGTAACTGCCTCGGAATACATGCTATTACACAATCAGATGTTTGAAACCCACTCAGTAACTTCACAGTAAAACCAGCTGCTTTGTCTTTGTAATTACCGCCCCTATAAATAATTCAATTGTTATATCAGCAGTCTTACTACGAAGTTTAATTTTAAGTAGTTTCATATCTTCACCTTTACCAAATCATACACTTTATCATACACTTTCATTCTTGAACATATACACTGCCCCTTTTTATCTCAAAATGTAAATATGCCCCTCTGATAGATAGATAGATAGATAGATAGTATAGGGTTAAGAAGGGTTAGCTATTTTTGCACTGTATTAGCCTACCATTGCAACTAACAAAAATAATAAATACAAAACAAAATCCATAGATAGCATGTAAGTTTTTTTCCCTAACAAAATTAAAATACAAATTCAAATGCTTAAATGATCAAATAATAAATCAAACTCTCAAAATGGCTTCTCAAATGAGAAATCCAATGCTCAAATGCAATTTAATTTCCTCATTAGGGAAAGCATGTTTCAAAAATCAAATAAAAAATAATTTGTATTTGATATTTAATTTTCATTATCAACCCAGTATAAGCCTGTCATAATTAAATCTATAATCCAATGCTCAAATCATAAATCAAATGCTCAAACGGGCATCGCAAATTATAAATCAAATGCTCAAATACAAATGAGGAGCCTGTTCCCTTTGATCAGGGCCCTTGGAATTGTCTTAAACTTCCCACATTATGGCACCCCTGCTCCTCATAAACCTGATCTCTGCTGCAACATTAATACTCTTCAAGTTTTGTATTTAAGTCTTAAAGTTACTTAAGTTTGTTTCTTCTATTACCTTCTATTTATCTATATACATTTTTGACATAGTAATGCTGCTGCTAGCAATCTTAATGTAGCGGTCCGTATAATTTCCACACCGAATTCCACTTGCTAGTGTGATGCCAGCGTCATACGTGTGTGTTTATTAAGATAAAAAAATTATTAGAACCTCCATGTGAAGCATGGCGGGAACAGAATCTGATGGCCAGCAAACTGTGTGGTGGAGATAATATGTATTTAAAGGGAGAGCGACATCATGCGGTTAACATGACAATTGTTCTTCCAGAGTGACGAGCTTAGGGGTATTCGGTTCCAGGTTTTTCGGAGTCGACTCCGACTCCCGACTCCCGACTCCCACTATTAGAGTCGATGGAATCGACTCATCGACTCCATTTACCGTGACTGTCCAAATTAGTCCAATCTAGCGCTGGCATTACCTTTAAATGAGCTATCACCGTTGCTTGCTGTTGCCGACACTTAACTTCACAGAAGGAAAAGTCACGAAAAACAGCCGTGGTGGAATGTTCTCTCAGAATTAAATAAAAAATAATATATTCTTTAATGAATTCGTCACATTATAATGGTCAGGGGATGGCGCTAAATGTATATTGTCTTAAACAACATTATTAAAAAATAAATAAATCGGCATCCTCTCGAGAGACAATGGAGTATCTGCGCCCGGGTCAATCTGTTGTGGAATTGCAGTGCCTGCTGTGGCTAAACAGTCCAATACGAGAGCAGCAGAGTCTGTTGCAGTTACTACAGGGCTGCGTTCAGCCCGGACAAAACGGTGCAAAACGTTTTTTAAACGGAAACGGTGGTGCGTTGAACACCCTGTTCTGATGACGCAAGAGTTGCAACTATGGCAGCTGAGAAGGCCATTCTTTGTGTTCTTTTTGAAGAATTTTCGGAGCCTGATGAAATCAGTATAAATACGTGTTTAATACTGCAAAATACGCTCGATGGTACAGTCACT
>NW_015632036.1:383847-386277 GCF_001515625.1 Sinocyclocheilus rhinocerous
CGTTTTAATTTCGTTGAAAAGTATAATTTCCACCATCATTTCTTGTTTGTATATTCAAAAATATTTAAAATAATCTCATAATATTATTTAATGCAGTTGTATTTTTCAGTGTAAATGATTAAATTTGATAACGTATAGATAATCACATTATTATAATTGAATTTATAGATCAAATGTAAGAATTTGAAATTAAAGTATTAATGAGATTAGTGGGAAAATGCCCTCTATAAAGGTAAAAAAAAATGCCTTGGATAAAATATAAAAAAACACGCAGATTTATGTCACAGCTGATAGAAAACTAATGAGAATGTTGCTTCAGAATAAATCATATTTGCAAAAAAACAAAACACACACACACACACACATAAATAATAGCGTTACCATAGAGCCCCCCCACATAACAAATCCCAATTTAACCCCTGGTGATATCCATTGGCTCGCCTTCCTGGTTTAAAACAAATATTTACAATATTGCGAAGTATCTAGCCCCCCAACACGCCGACCATTGAGTTCGCGGTTGGGGGCCGCGGATTTGCGCTATGCCACTGGCCTCCGTCCGTTAGCCTAGTGCCCGCTCACTTTTGCCCGGGCCCGCCCAAAATTAGCCCCGGATCATAGCGCACTGAGCACGTGCTAGCTGCTTCTGCACCGCATTGGCTAAGAACCGCACATGGACTGCACTGCAAACGGATCCTCCCTAATTTCGTTCACTCTTTGCTGATATAATACAGCACTGAACTGTACTGCATGCACTATAGGGATTTAAGAATCAGTGAAGACATCAGCGATGTCGGAGTCGACACTGAGAGTCGATTCCAGTGCTGGAGTCGACTCCAACTCTAGGGCTATTAGGAGTCGAAGAATCGACTCTTTTGGAGTCGACTCCCCATTCCTTACTGTTCAACCAGGAAGTGAACGCGCTCACATATTTGTGGTGTTCTGTTTTGCCGCCTTGATGCAAACTCACTTTACATACATAAGCTCTTAGTCAACTTTAAATCGCTTCTGATGTAAGCAACAGAGACAAATTATGTCTTCTGATACTTCCACTGTTGGAGGCATTCAAGGTTATCTCCTAAAACTTCACTCGTTCTTTGGAGACACAGAAAGCAGGAACGCTGCTATAGTCTGCAATGACATTTTTGGAGACTTGAGACAGGAATGCATGATAACTAAGAATGAGAATGAACTGGGTAAGAACTTTTTCATGCAAAAAGCATTGCGTTGTTTATATATATGTTTATATTGTTTATATATATATATATATTATTCTACAAAAAAATATATAATTTTTATTCATGTATTATCTAGGATGGGCAGCTGAATGCACGTAAACTTGTATAAAGTTTGTAGAATGTAGGGGGACAAAATCACCTTTTAGCTGAAAATGACAGCGCTGTTCTTCACATGGTTACTGTCCCACAAGAAAAAAGTGCATATAAAATAGATACATACATAGAATAATATGCATGTATGCAGTGCTTAATTTGTAAATGAAACATTGCCGGATCCAAATCAGCAGTTAAAAGGCGCCGTGCCCGACTCTGACAATATAACTTCATTTTTCCCGGAACATTCAATGACGTCACTAAATGGTGCTGACACAACTATAGGTGCATCGTTCACAAGTTTCTGCATGGACCTAACTATACAGCCTAGGTTTTTCAAACCCTGGCTCAAAAATAGGTCGCCAGGATGATTTAAGGCAAATATATGTAAGTTACATTAAAAATAATAAAATTTGTTTCCATAAAAATAAAATACAATCATAATATACATAGAAAAGGTATAAATATGCGAAATATATCTGACATAAATAATTAACAAAACAGATGTGAGGCGCGGCGATCCGCAAACAAGTTCACGGAAAGGAAACCGAGAACCGAGATGATAGAACGCTCATCCTGTTTGTTTGCTTCATTACAAAAACACGGATGTTCTTTTTATTGCGAGTGTGCAAACATAAAAGTAAACATTTACATTTACATTTACATTTAGTCATTTAGCAGACGCTTTTATATCAAGCGACTTACAAATGAGGACAATGAAGCAATCAAAATAAAAAAAGAGCATGATACGCAAGTGCTAGCCTATGACAAGTCTCAGTTTAACGTAGCGTAGCAAGGTTTTTTGTAATTATATAGGCCTAATCAATAAAACGAAAACAGATAGAATAGAAGAAGAATAGAGCAAGCTAGTGTTAGAGGCCTTTTTTGCTTTTGTTAATTGTAAAATAAATAAAAAGAAAAGAAATAGAATACAAAAAGAATAGTGTTCGTTTTATTATTATTATTATTATTCTTTGCGGATTGTCTTTTACTCTTATCTGTATGACCAAAAATGGTCTGTATGACAAAAAGAGTATTTAATGTGTCAGCTTGATCGCGCGCGCGAACACACACACACACACACACACACACACCACATATT
>NW_015632036.1:386749-391971 GCF_001515625.1 Sinocyclocheilus rhinocerous
TTACTCTTATCTGTATGACCAAAAATGGAGTAGGCCTAGGCTATTTAATGTGTCATCTGTTTGATCGGCTTGATCGCGCGCGCACACACACACACACACACACACACACACCACATATTCTAGTTATTCAAACTTGCCATCGCAGTCTGTTCATTATCAAAATAAAATACAGTCAGCCAAACATATCAATATGAAGATAGTATAACCGGTCTACAGCTGCTGTTATGCCAAAGAGGATGATTTTTTCGTCGATTTGCGAACACGCATGAAGCATAGTCTACATTATAAATAATAGTTTAACATTGGAATACATTGCGGATATGGAAACATTGGATTTGTGCCGAATGAGAGAGGTACGTGAGACCAACGGTACTTTCAGTTTCACTTTGTTTTGGCTTCTTGAGCTTTATATATATTTTTTTCATTCTTGATCTGTTCTGCATACCGTTACATTTAAATGATTTGTTTTGGAGTGAGGGGAAACGAAAACAGATAGAATAGAAGAAGAATAGAGCAAGCTAGTGTTAGAGGCCTTTTTTGCTTTTGTTAATTGTAAAATAAATAAAAAGAAAAGAAATAGAATACAAAAAGAATAGTGTTCGTTTTATTATTATTATTATTATTCTTTGCGGATTGTCTTTTACTCTTATCTGTATGACCAAAAATGGTCTGTATGACAAAAAGAGTATTTAATGTGTCAGCTTGATCGCGCGCGCGAACACACACACACACACACACACACACACCATATTCTAGTTATTCAAACTTGCCATCGCAGTCTGTTCATTATCAAAATAAAATACAGTCAGCCAAACATATCAATATGAAGATAGTATAACCGGTCTACAGCTGCTGTTATGCCAAAGAGGATGATTTTTTCGTCGATTTGCGAACACGCATGAAGCATAGTCTACATTATAAATAATAGTTTAACATTGGAATACATTGCGGATATGGAAACATTGGATTTGTGCCGAATGAGAGAGGTACGTGAGACCAACGGTACTTTCAGTTTCACTTTGTTTTGGCTTCTTGAGCTTTATATATATTTTTTTCATTCTTGATCTGTTCTGCATACCGTTACATTTAAATGATTTGTTTTGGAGTGAGGGGAACTAGGCTATGATTTGAGTGTTTATAATGTTTATACATTATAATATTTAACTTTATTTGGTATTATTTCTGGTATTACACTCTCTCCAACGTTCCGCTGCTCACAAAAGAGAGAGAGTGGGTTAAGCAGTAGCACCAATCAACGAGAGCGATTTTGTTCCGGAACAGGATCCGGCAGGATCTGGCTCAGATTAAGCACTGCATGTTTGTATTTGTTCAGGTTACGGGTGAGAAAGATTTGCAAGAAAAGATTTGAATTAGTCCGCACATTGGTGATAAATTGTTCAGATGCATGATTAGCCTGTAGCTGAAGGTGCTCTTCGTGCCATTGTACGAATTATAGTCCTCAATTTAGCCATCATCCCAGCAGCAGTTTTAACATTAAGTGACATGACATCTGACGCACAGATGGCAGATGCCATTGGCACATGCCGCTATGCTCAGTGACACTTCCGGTTTCCAGTGGCATGTGTCACTAAAACCTGTTTAATACGTTAATAAGTACAAACTTTGTTTAATATAGCATCTAGACTTGCTTTAAGTTGCAGACTTACATTACATTACAGAATTCAAGGTCAAGCACAGTTTTGAATGGTTGGTGTAAGTTTCATAAAGCACGTTAGAATAGTAGACATCATAATGGTTTGTGGCATTTTCTCATCAGTTTATATTTATATGTAGGCTAATTCATGATTGGCAAGTATCAGTTAGTGGTGGCACATTTTATTAAAACTTCTCTTTTTTTCTTTCTTTTTTTTTAGTTATGGCCTCTGCATAGTCTCTATATTCTTTTATAATTACAAATGATACAGCTGAACTGCCAAATCTATGCAAAAATGAAAAAAACGCGTATTTACGTATTTGAATGCATTGCACAAAGCAGGCTACTGGAAATAAACTTACAATGAAAAATACACATTAAGGGGCATAAGACACATTTTAATCTTAATATAGGAAATCAGTTTTTGTTGTACAAATGAACTCCGCGATGTAATAAATCGTATGTTTGATAGCAACATACTGTTAATTAATTCAATTCGGCTTCATTCTGCCGTTAAGTGCGTGTGTCACGCAATCTACATTATGCAGCGACACGCACCGCGGCAACTGACACAAGACGCAGTCCACTGACATGTGTCACAGGTTTTAGTGACACATGCCACTGTCCACTGACACATGCCACTGAAAACAGGAAGTGCCACCGGAAGAGTCACTGAGCATAGCGGCATGTGCCAATGGCATCTGTGCGTCAGGATGTCATGTCACTTAATGTTAAAACTGCCTCTCCATCATCCTCCACTTAACTACCACCTTTAGTGGTTCAAGGCCAACCCCGATCACCGAGTCTGCCTTTTCAATTGTCTTATTCAGCCTGATGACAGTTGATCTTGAAATGTTTTCTAATGCATTTCATTTTCAGTTTTATGGACATCTTTGCTTTTTGCAAAGGAAGAGGGATTGCTTAGTTTTCTCAGAAAGTCTCTCTCTGATGAAACGGTAAGAGGTGTTTACAGGCATATTCTAGTAATGATATATGGTAAATCTTCCTGACACATTTAATTATTATGTTATAAAAGTATTGATCGTATGGTTTGTCTACAGCTGCGGGATACAAGAGGGGATATTCTGAATTTTTTAGGGGAGTTTCTGGAGAGAATGTCAGTCACTGTCCGAGGATGGGAGAAGAACTATGCTGTCAAACTTAAGGTACATTCAACCAGTAGTCGGCAGATTTCTTTCTGGTTGGATTTAGTTGACTTAAAATTATGTATCATATTTGTAACACTAACTTACTTTGTTTTGTCATTTCTGAGTGTTCTTGTCTCTCTCTGCATGGACAGGACATTTGTATTGTTGTGTACACAAAGGACAAAGCTGCAAAGTGCCGAAGCCCTGCTTTACATCTCCTAATCAAAGTAAGTTCTTTAAACACACTGCTGACCTACTGTATGCTGTAATTTACTGTAAGTCACAAAAAAACTGATTTGAGACTTAACTTAGACTTGTAGCCAAGGGAGAAAGGGAGCCTGTAGCTTATACTCTTGTTTTTTGACTCTGACTTGGAGACAGAGAACCTGTGCTAATGACATATTTTGATATTTACAGACAAACAGTGTTAACACATCTTACAAATCTCTCTAGATACTGAATCTCACAAAAGACTCCAGCATCACCCAGCATCTCAAAATTGGTGATATGTTCAACAAATTTTACGGAGAGTTGTCTCAGAAGAGTAAGATATCTGGTACAGGCAAGTTGAGGCTTATAGTCTTATTTAATTTTCTTTTGTAGCAAAAATATGTTGGCGTTGTCATTAGTCACTGTAACAAGACTAATGTTATGATGTATTTTTAGTTGCATGTCAGAATACAAACAATCACGTTAGCATATGCTGTATGCATTATTAAAACACCAAATTCCCTACCAACAGTACTGGGTTGCATTTATGAACTTCTCGGTGTGCTTGGTGAAGTGCATCCAAGTGAGATGGTCAACAACTCAGACAAACTCTACAAGGCCTACCTGGGTGAACTGAAAGGACAGGTAAAGGCGTCCCATCTGCATATGGAAATGTGATCTTATATGTATGTATAGAAGTGCTAAAATCAATGGTTTTCAGATGACATCTACTACAAAAGAGCCAAAACTTCCTGTTGTTGCTGGATGCCTGAAAGGAATCACAGCTCTGATGGTGAACTTCACTAAATCAATGGAAGAAGGTGGGCCTGAGTTTGTGTAAATTTACTGTCCTGCACTGGTCTTATCCTACTGTAATTGAATGAATATTCTCACTGCTTTGCTTTAAACAGACCCAGTTACGTCAAAAGAAATATTTGATTATGCGCTGAAGGCAATCTGTCCACAGGTAGGAGTAATGTTGTTGTTTTTTTTACCCTTTTTGTGTAGTACATGTCACATTTTCTGTTCAGGGCTCCTCAATAAATAAATCTCTTCCTTCCTTGCATCTCTAGACTGATATGAAACCATATGCAGTCATCTGTGGTGAGTGGAATTTGATATCGACATGTATTTTCATGCAATACATCCAATGTTTCATTCATTCATTGCCTTTTTCGACTCATGACAGCCGGTCTCAAACTGTTTGCTAAGCATTCAAGCCAGTTCGGCAATTGTCTCATGGATCATTACATGTCTATCTTTGATGTTATGTTCAAACTTTGTGGACATATCAATGGAGAGCTGAAAAATAGTAGTTACATGGCACTAGAGTCTTTCCTAATACAGGTAATTTCTGTTTATTGACCATTCAATATATAAATGTTTTCATTTTATTTCTTTATTTTTGGTGACATGTTTAACTTGGTTATGATAAAGGTGGCCACTCTTGTGGCGGAGAACATTGAGGTGCACAAAAGCAAGCTGAAGTACTTCATGCAGAAGTTCTGTGCTATAATCAGGACCATGGAATCCACTAATAAAGAACTGTCCATTGCTATCAGAGGATTTGGCCTGTTTGCTGCGGTTTGTATCTGGACATTTTAACAGAATAGTGACAGTAGTCTAAAATCAAAATCTCTCAGCAAGTCAAATTATTTTGTGCTATTGTATTTTCTGTTTCTAATTTTTATTTTTAAGATTCTCTGACTTCTGTGTTCGGTGTTTGTTTGCCTTTAGCCATGTAAGGTGGTGTGCCCTCAGGATGTAGATCTGATGTATACAGAGCTGATTCAGTGGTGCAAGCAGATGTATTTGACAGAGACTGACCGGGATGATGAAAATGTCTACCAGCTGTCAAGCTTCCTTGACTCCATAGCTAGTGTTCTGGTACACCTTGACCGGGTATGATAAACCTCCTTTACTATGAGCCGTGAATCACATTGTAGATGATAGGGGTGGGCGCTATACCGGTATGAAAGTGACTACTGGTATTATGTTATGTTGTTCCATGATATGGATTTTGCTATACCGTGGATACCGTTATATATTCATGAATTCAAATTTTGCATTTATATAGTTTTGTTCAATTTGCTACGCTTTGCAAATTTTAACACAAATGACAATAAAGAGTCGAGGCTGAATGTTTTTTTCCTGTGTGCAACGCAGTACTACACAGGCATTAGTAATCAAACACAGAGCATCGTAACAGA
>NW_015632036.1:394194-406726 GCF_001515625.1 Sinocyclocheilus rhinocerous
CCACTAATAGATAGATAGATAGATAGATAGATTAGATAGATAGTGGGCGCTATGCCGGTATGAAAGTGAGTACCGGTATTTTTTTGTTCCATGATATGGATTTTGCTATACCGTGGATACCGTTATATATTCATGAATTCAAATTTTGCATTTATATAGTTTTGTTCAATTTGCTACGCTTTGCAAATTTTAACACAAATGACAATAAAGAGTCGAGGCTGAATGTTTTTTTCCTGTGTGCAACGCAGTACTACACAGGCATTAGTAATCAAACTCATAGAGCATCGTAACAGACCAAATTAATAGAGCACAAATCGCCTACTCCAGTGGTTCCCAAACTGAGGAATAGTGTACAGTCAGCACATTATTTTGCAAAATAAACCTCTGCAGGGTGATAAAGACTACACTGTATTGAGCCCAAAATATAAATTTGACATTTTAATTACCTCAACATGACTCAGTTGTAGCAGTTGTGGTTGTATCAATAACAGACCACTAGATGGCGCGATTGAAGAATCAGAGTTGTATTGCAGGGAGCCATGTAGAAATATAAATGAACAATGCATTGTTCTGCTCTAAGCGTCTACACCAGATGCGAGCGGCGCGATTTGACAAAAGCAAATAGAACCCAGTGATGTTCTCTGCTGTGGATGTGGCACCACAGGACAAATCCATGACAGTAAACTGATGCCCGTTCTATTTCTGGCGAACTTCAGTGCTCTGACACAAAGAACAATTTCAAATATTCGTAACTAAGAGAATCGTAAAAAAATAGTTTCCTCAAAAATATTAAGCAGCACAAATGTTTACAACAATGATAATAATCAGAAATTGTTACTGAGCAGCAAATCAGCATATTAGAATGATTTCTGAAGGATCATGTGACACTGAATACTGGAGTAATGATGCTTAAAATTCAGCTTTGATCACAGAAAAACGGCCTGGAAGAAAAAGTTTGGGAACCACTGGCCAACTCAAACACACAATATTTAATTTAATTTAATTTAATTCATACAGGCCTACCTCATGTTGCACGTTTGCACTTTTTGAGAAAAACAATGGCACAATAAAAAAAAAAGACTTTTCAGGTTCCCTCACTTTTTCTAGTTATATAAGATTAAAATATTTTGCCTGTAATTTTTTTTCTCATATCGCAATATAATATCGATATCGCCTGGACAGTGTAAAATATCGTGATATGAATTTTAGCTCATATCGCCCACCCCTAGTAGATGATTATATCCAGCATTGCTTTATGTAATCCATTAAAAATGTTGATAAATTGGCATTTTAAATAAATATTCAGTATGTAGGTCAATTTTTAGTCCCCTATTCTATGCTGCTGCAACTAATAGGTTTGGTCATCGCTTTAGGACCACAAATTTAGTTTCAAGTGTTTAGTTTGAATAAATGAATAATGAATAAATGAACAAATGCAGTTTTTCAATGTTTGTTTGCCTGCCTTCACTCTGCAGTTCATCTGTTTTCACCTAACAGATTATAATATAATTTCTATAACTGGTTGCAGATCCCTGAAGTGTACACTCCTGTGCTAGAGCGCCTCCTTGTGGTTCAGATGGACAGCTTCCCTCAGTACAGCCAGAGAATGCAGAACCCTGCTGCTCCATCATCAAGGTGTTTGTTGCCATGGCAGTTCGAGGTCCAGTCCTCTGGAGTTTCACTAGTTCTGTGGGTAAGGATGAACTGAAGGTTAGCTTCGGCTGATCTGATTCAAGGTTAGCTTTACTAGTGCTCAGACTCTTCGTTTCTTCAACAACAGTTCACCAAGGCCTGATCAGAGTGTGCTCTAAGCCGGTTCCTCAGTCAGAAGTAAGTGTTTTTGCTGAAAGTGTTGGTATTTTGTTTTTCTGTTTATTTACTTTATTTTATTATTATTTTATTTAATTTTTATTTATTATTATGGAACATTGACAAACATTAACAGACAAACAGTCAAAACAGCTTCATGGGTACAGTTATTGGTCTCCTTTCTTGATTTTAGGTAGGAAAAAAAAGATACCTGACTAGAATAAAATCAAATGGGATGCAATATGGATACATATATATTCACATATGTACATTACGTACGTATTTACATATACTTATATATTCATTATCAATCAATCAATCAATCAGTCAATAATTTTATCTCGGTCCTCACAGATAACTTTTCACAAAATAAATAAACATAATTACCGAAAAAGGTGTAGGCCGAAGCCTTGCTTATTATGTCTACCCTTTATACATAGTTAACTGATGAGCGACACTTTTTACTAAGTTAGATAATACAAGATAAACAATGTTACATAAACATTTCCCAAAATGCACATACATAATTCAAAACAAACATAACAAAAATACACATTCCAGCTATTACTTCAATATTTTCACAATACATTCACAATTATTGATACTGAGTCATATAATTATTTATCACCTTATTTTTATACATTTTCTTAAATTTGCAAAGTGAATTACATAATTTTAATTCCTTATCACATTTATTTCATAGATTTACCCCATTGACAGATAAACACCTACTTTTTGCATTAGTTCTTGCCCTTACTTTTTTAAACATATACAATCCTCTTAGATTATACTGACCTTCTCTTATTTTGAATTATTATAAACTTTGTACATTATCTGTGATGTATATAAATCAACTAAATCTACACATTTTAAAGCATGTAAATTAATAAACAATTTGTTTGTTGGTTCGTAATAATCAACCTTTTTAACAATCCTAATAGCTTTCTTTTGTAACATATATATTGAATTTATATTGGTTTTATATGTATGACCCCACACCTCCACGCAATAAGTAATGTAAAGAACTATGAGCGCACAATAAAATATATATAAAGTTTTTTAATTCAAAATATGTTTTATTCTATTTAATATTCCAATGGATTTGGACATTTTTGTTTTTACATGGTTAATATGTGGTTTCCAACATAATTTATGATCAATTATAACACCCAAAAATTTATTTTCATACACTCTTTCTATTTCCTCATTGTTAATCCTTCATTTCTTTTGTAACATATATATTGAATTTATATTGGTTTTATATGTATGACCCCACACCTCCACGCAATAAGTAATGTAAAGAACTATGAGCGCACAATAAAATATATATAAAGTTTTTTAATTCAAAATATGTTTTATTCTATTTAATATTGCAATGGATGTGGACATTTTTGTTTTTACATGATTAATATGTGGTTTCCAACATAATTTATGATAAATTATAACACCCAAAAATTTCCTCATTGTTAATCCTTAATTTAACTTTATTGTTACTTTGTCGATTACTAAATATTATAAACTTTGTTTTACTTAAATTCAGTGAAAGTCTGTTATCATCAAACCATTTTTTGAAAACCATCAGTTCGATTTCCACTGTATTCAGAAGCTGTTCTAAATTTTTCCCCGAACAATATAAATTTGTATCATCAGCAAACAAAACCATTTTGAATACTTTAGACACTTTACAAATATCATTTATGTACAGTACAAACAATTTGGGGCCTAGCACCGAACCTTGCGGAACACAAGTAACTTTCATTAAATCTGATTTAACATTATTTATTTGTACAAATTGATATCTGTCATCAAGGTAACTTTTTATCCAAACTTTTCCTCTTATACCATATCTCTCCAGTTTCATCATTAATAAGCCACAATCAATAGTGTCAAAAGCTTTTTTTAAATCTAGGAACACCCCCACAGTATATTCATTATTATCCATTGAAGAAGAAATGTCTTCTACCAGTTCCATCACAGCCATTGTGGTCGACCTGTTTGTACTAAAGCCATACTGATGATCACTCAATAATTTGTGTTTGTCTATAAAATTATCAAGCCTGCGCACAAATATTTTCTCTAGAATTTTTGAGAACTGGGAAAGAAGAGAAATTGGTCTATAGTTGGAAAGAAGATGCCGATCTCCACTTTTAAAAATAGGAATAACTTTCGCTGTTTTCATATTACTAGGGAATATGCCTGTTAAAAAGGACTGATTACAAATGTGTGTAAGTGGTTTTACTATATATTCTATAATATATTTTATTAACGACATGTCAATGTCATTACAATCAGTTGACATGTCAATATCATTACAATCAGTAGAATATTTGTTCTTACAATTATTAACAATGTCAAGTATTTCCTTTTCATCAACTCCCCTAATAAACATTGAGTAATCATTACTGGAAATATTCATTTCATCTATCCTATCCCCAGTTCTCTGCTCCACGATCTCTTTTGCTAATTTGTACCCAATATTTACAAAATACTCATTAAATTCATTGACAATGTCATTCATTTTATTTATACTTGATTTATCATCATTAACAAAATAATTTGGGTAATCTAATTTTCCAGTATTCTTTTTAATTATACTATTAAGTACTTTCCATGTTGTTTGAAACATATAGACATATAGTTATCAATCAAGGTGCATCCAAATATTAATACATAGACACGTATTCAATTCATATGCTTGCATAGGTATGGGTAAATACAGGGTGCAACTTGTAGGGGGAATGGGGGGGATTTCCCCCCTTCTGGTCTATGTATCCCTGCCTCTGCACCCGGTGGGGATAAAAAAAATATCTCCCCGGGTGATGCTACCCCACCAACCATCAACAGAGCATATAAAATAACAAAAATATAAATATTTTTTATTAAGTAAAATACTGCAACATAACAATACAAACAACAATAAAATCAGAAATGGACTTTAACTGTTAGCGCTCCCGCTTAATAGAGACCGTCTGGGTTTCATGATCCTGGTTCACGCGCCTTTATCCATGCAGGGCTTTTCAGAAAGTCAGCGCGTGTGACAGTATGAGATTCGTTTCAATAAGTTGAGTATTGTTGCCAGTTTAGTGAAATATTTATTGTTTTTCTTAGGCACAGAGTGATGCAAGTGCTGGATTTATGCCTTCATCTGACCCCACAGCAAACCTTGTACCCAACAAACCCAAAGACTTCATTGCCTTTATCAATTTGGTTGACTTTTGCAGGTGTCAAAACTATACTACAGTCAGAAATCAAACAAACAAAAACACACTGCTATTTGCACTCTTTTTGAATGAGATTGCATACATAAGATTATTGTTATACTTTTTACAGTGAATTATTGCCTTCAAGAAATCCTGAGTATTTTACCCAGTGGATGCACCCCCTGTGTCACGAGCTTATTCTGCAATCAATACGTTTCCCTCTGGTCAGCGGCTTTTATAAACTCCTCTCCCTTTCTATGGGCATTGCAAAGAAAATCCATTATTTTCAGGTAATACACATTCTCCATCATATTAACTCCTAAATTTAATGTCTTGATAAACTTTGACAAAACCAGTGTCTCTTGTTTATAGGGCCTAAAACAAGAGTCAAAAAGTGTTGGCGGTGGCTCAACCATGGAGAATGCCTGTTTTTCGCTCCTTGCAAAGTTTGGGAAGGAGGTGCAATTTTAACACTTTTTGCCACTTTATTTGTTTGTTAGATGCTTGAACATTGCAGTGAGCTTTATGTTTCACTCTTAAAGGGGTCCTATTATGCTCTTTTACAAAGTCTTGATTTTGTTTTGGGGGTGTACTAGAACAGGCTCTCATATTAGGTTGTTCGAAAAACACATTATTTTTCACATATTTTACATTATTACAACACCTCTCTCCCCAGTCTGGCATGAACGGCTTGAATAGTTCCTGTATCAAATCAAACAGCAACATTACAGACTAACTAAAGTTGAAAAAGTGAAAAAGCATAATAGGACCCCTTTAAAGGAATTTTCATTCTGTTCATATTGTTGTGCAGTATATGATGATATAAAATTTTTTGTTATTTCCTCAGGTTTGTGTACGTATAAACCAATATAAAGACGAGCTCCTGGCTGCCTGTCTGATGTTCATCCTCTCTCTTCATCCTGACATGGTGGCTCTGGAAATCAAGGCATATATACCTGCTCTGCAGGTTAGAAAATGAAGGGAAATGGGCGATTTTGTGATCATCAACATTAGTATTTTTTCATTAACAGTAACTAGGAACCAGAAACAAATTGAAACATGCTAGAATTATGGAATGGAATATCATCATCTATTTTAATTGTTTTGGTTGCAGGCTGCTCTGCGGCTAGGTTTGAGTCATGCTCCTTTAGCCACAGCAGCGCTGGATGCTCTGGAGTCCTGGTCTTCTCTTATCCCTGCTGCCATCATGCAGCCACACTATACAGACATACTGCCACACTTAGATGGCTACCTCAAAACAACCACTAACTCTGGTCAGTTATTCATAATCTCACCATATATTTCCTAAATACTTTACTGTCAAAGAAATGTTCACTGCTTACTATTATAAATTTACTATTGTATTCATCTAAGGGCCAGTGATGATTATGAAATTACTTAGTAGCTGTTTCAGAGTCATGTTTGTAATTTGTATTTGTTTTTAATCATCCCATTAGAAAAAGATGATGGCAATTTGGAAGTGACATTTGTGTCAACGGGAAGTTCAAAAAGTTATGGAAAAGTCATGATGAGGCTTCTGAAGAAATCAAAACACTTTTCTGTGGTAATAAGATTGATTTGTTTGCCATTTTTAGATTTTGTCTGTTTTGCTAATCTAATCGATTCTGAGATGTAACTAAAATAATATAATATGTGACCCTGGACCACAAAACCAGTCATAAGGGTCAATTTTTTAAAATTGAGATTTATACATCATCCAGAAGCTGTATATAAATAATAAATGAATAAATAAGCTTTCCATTGATGTATGGTTTGTTAGGATAGGATAATATTTGGCCGAGATACAACTATTTAAAAATCTGGAATCTGAGGGTGCAAAAAAATCAAAATACTGAGAAAATGGCTTTTGAAGTTGTCCAAATGAAGTTCTTAGCAATGCATGTTACTAATCAAAAATTAAGTGTTAATATATATTTACAGTAGGAAATTTACAAAATATCTTCATGGAACATGATCTTTACTTAATATCCTAATGATTTTTGGCATAAAAGAAAAATCGATAATTTTGACCCATACAATGTTTTTTTTAGCTATTGCTAAAAATATACCCCAGCGACTTAAGACTGGTTTTGTGCTCCAGGGTCACAAATATAATTGCATGCATGCACAGGTATTCAATGGCTTGTTTGTAACAATGGTTATTTGAGCACATTGACAGCGGTGTCCTGATGTTACTGTGGTCTTCTTTAGGGAGATGAGTCTCCGATTGCTGTTGTGAGACGCAGGGTGGTACGTCTGCTTGGACACTTGGGAGGACAGCTCAACAGGAGCCTTGTGACAGGTTGTTTTGTTTCTGCTGCTTTTAAATAAATTCATCATTGACCACCTTAAATGGCCAGTACTTGTTCACTTTGTTTGCTTGTTCTTGCTAAAAAATGAGCTCTTTTTAAAGATTTCTCTTATCTAATGCAAGCTGTTTCTGCGGAGGACATGATGAAGCGTTTTGTAGCATGGGACTGTGAGAAAAGGCTGAGTTTTGCCGTGCCTTTTAAAGACATGAAGCCTGTGATCTACCTGGACTCCTTCTTGCCACGGGTCACAGAGCTTGCATTGTCCTCCAGTGACAGACAAACTAAAGTAATCATAGTCCTCAGCCATCTTAGCTAATTTTCTTGCCATTGTTGATAAAGTTCATTAATGTTTTATTCATTAACCCTATAAATTCAGGCTAAAATGGAAAATTCTGTCTGGTGTGTAGGTGGCAGCGTGTGAGCTTCTGCATAGTCTGGTCATATACATGGTGGGTAAAGGAGCCCAGATGACAGAAGAGGACAAATCTGCTCCTCCCATGTACAACCTACACAGAAAAGTCTTTCCTGTTCTTCTACGCTTGGCCTGTGACGTCGACCAGGTCTTTTACCTTATGTGTGCTATAAATGTGATTAAAACCGTTTTTGTCCTTCATCAGTCACTGTAAAGCAGTGGTTCTCAACATTTTTGCATCCAAGGTTGCCTATGTATGCCAAGATATTTCCTCTAGTATTCTCCTGTAATAATGACACACCTGCTTGTTTAATTAACGTTTTAATTAGCAGGAACTAGCATAGTCAGTAGATTAAGATAATTAATCCTGATTAATTTCATGACTCAAAATGTTTCATTAATGGTTCTTCAATAAAAACACAAAAAAATGGAAAAAAGTTACATTTCTCTTTATACATTGCACAACTTTGATTTTTACATTTTGAAGTTATTTACAGTAAGTTATTTAATTTTTAACGAATGAATGAGTGATTTATTTGAAGTAAATTCAAGTAATTTTCTGGCCCCCTTGGAAGTTTGCTGAGGCCCCCTGGTTGAAAAACACATAGTTTCATATGTACGTTTTGTCCCTTTTCATCAGACTCTTTTGCAATCGTGTAAATTTCACAAACACTGAAATGTTAATACTTCTTCAGGTGACGAGGCAGCTCTTTGAACCTCTGGTAATGCAGCTTATCCACTGGTTCACCAACAACAGGAAGTTTGAAAGCCAAGACACAGTGGCAGTGCTGGAGGCCATATTGGTGAGTAAACCCCCTTAGTAGACAAACTTTATTTCAATTCAAAATTGAGCCAGATTTACACTAGAAAGAATTACACCTCTAAATTTGTGTGGAAATATTCGCTGTAATTCTCTATGTTTGTGTTGCACAGGATGGCATTGTGGATCCGTTAGATAGCACCCTTAGAGACTTCAGTGGCACCTGTATCCAGGAATTTGTCAAATGGTCCATTAAACAGACAACCCCCAAACAGCAGGAAAAGAGCCCAGCCAACATAAAATCTCTCTTCAAACGTATCTACAGCCTGGCCTTACACCCCAACGTCTTCAAGAGGCTTGGAGCTGCGCTTACCTTTAACAGCACGTACAGGCAGTTCAGGTCAGTGGTTGCATTAGATGGGCTGCATATACTGTAGCCTTTAACAATTCAGCAATAAATGTGAGAAATCTGTCTGTAGTGAATGCAAATGTTATGCAATGTTTATCCAAATACTGTTTTGTTTCTCAGAGAAGAGAGCTCTTTTGTGGAGCAGTTTGTCTTTGAGGTGCTGGTGGTGTTTGTTGAGAGTCTAGCTCTGGCCCACTTTGATGAAAAATCCCTGGGTAAGAAACTAAATTATTTTCTTTGTCAAGGCATCTTGTTTGATGGTCATTGACTATTATCTTGGCTTTCATGTTATTGTCTACACAGGAACTGTCCAACAGTGTTGTAGCTCCCTGGATCATCTGAAGAGAATCATTAAACACAAGGCAGACTCACTCAATAAGAATTCCAAGAGACGTATGCCTAGGTAAACATACATTTGAGCATGATATTATTATTAAAACTTCTGTAAAGTAATGTAAATGCGTAAACATTTTGTGTCTTTGTTGTAGCTACTTGACAGACCTGTATTTTCTACTTTTCAGAGGTTTCCCTCCAGATCAGTCAGTGTGCTTGTCCGATGTAGTCATGTGGCTGCTGACCCAGTGTGGAAGACCGCAGACTGAGTGCCGACACAAAAGCATGGAGCTCTTCTATGAGTTTGTGCCTCTGTTGCCAGGTACCACCAGGATGTTTATAATGAAGGCAAAACAGTGCTGTTATTGCCAGTCAGAGACTCTCCTCTTTGGAGACTATTCATTGTCCCTCTTCAGAATTTGAACATAACTTAAAGAAATATAAGAGAACTGACATGAAATAACATGCCAAATTGTTCGATAGAGCTTGAAATTAACAACTGTAAAAATATTCAACATCCTGGAAAGAGAGTCTTTTTTTTGGCCAATCTCAGAATTTCAGGACATATGTCCTGAATTATTTTCTGTGATTTCAATTTAAGACTATTACAGATTTCTTGACAAGCTTGCTCTTAAAAATTCTGAAGAAATGTTTTATGCTGCGTCCCAATGTGCCTACTTATACTACGCCCTTAAAGTATGTAATCTTTTGTTGAAGAAAAAGTACACACTTTTGAGTGTGAAGTAGAAGAGTAGACAAGCTTTGGGACATACTATCACGTCATACAGTTACATCTTTAACGGAGCGCTCTGTCGCACCTGTTACATGCACCCTGTCACTGTAAACTGGCCTGTCAATCATCTTGTCACAGTTAACATCCTCCACATTTCATTTCATTTCACTTCCTACCGTATTGGAGAGTAATGAAGTAGCACGTTGATCTGCCAGCCGTGGGTCTTTATGCGGAGAACTCTGCTCATATCTTTTGCATGATGCATTTAAAAGTTAATGGCCAAACTAATAATGGTTTATAAAAGTTCACATTGTTGTTGTAGATGAAATATCCTAACACAGATAACATTAAATAAAAAATTTTAACAGGTTAAATGTTGATTATTAGTAACTCAAACCCCTTTATCTAAACCACTCTACTTAACCATCGGTCGCATCTGTCATGTTTGTAGTTTTTTTTAACGTTTTTTATTTGTGTTTGTAGTTCTGATCCGAATCATTTGTCAAATCGCAATGGATTGTGGGTAATATTAGCCATTAGATTGTGCACGGATCCACACTTCAAAAATCTACCTGAAATAGTAGACCATCCGGGGACTTTGGCGTACTCTTTTCAGCATACTATGCTTTGGGACACACTTATTTTAATCTCACATACTATTTAGGATGGATAGTATGAACATTGTGACGCAGGGTCAGACGTTTTGCATGGATGTGATTTAGGTCATTTTGCACCTCTAACACAAGGACTGCATCAGAATTGCATATTAGAATGACCACTAAAATTATTAAGAAAAACAAATAAATTTTTTTTATTTAATGTGACTTTTAAACCTTTTTTTCCATATGCACACAATGTTTTTCCTCTGTTCTTTTTTCTGTCAGGTAATGCATCTCCTGCAGCGTGGCTGGATGAACAGGTGAACCAGCGTGGTCCAGGATTTCTCATTTCGTGTTTAGAAGGAGGCGGTTTACTCTCCCAGCCTACTTTGAGAGATGTTGAATCCCCTTTCAGCATCAGAGGCACCTTACAATGGATGGATCTGCTGCTGGCTGCTCTTGACTGCTACAACACCTTCACAAACCTGCAACCCCAAAGGATCCTGGGTGTGTGAATCCACATCATAAAATGCCTAAACTTGCTACATTGCTAAAAATACATTGCTAAAAATTTCTGTATCTAACATTAATGCTAATAGTGTCGTACTCCCTTTCCTCTCCTCATCCAGGCACTGGTGAGAAGTCCAGCTTTTTGCCAGCTCTCAGTTTCTTCCTTACAGAGCTGTCCATGCAGGACGTTCAGGCAGCCAGGGCTTGCTTCAAAATGGTTAATGCTGGTCAGTCACACTTCAGCCCTCGTGAGACAGAACAGTACAACTACAGCAAGTGTTCCATCATTGTCCGAATTCTGGAGTTCTCCACCATGGTACTGCAGAAATGTCCACAGGACCTCTGTAAGGTATGGTTGTTGTTGCTCTTATATTTAAGAGGCAACATAATAAATAAAAAAACAAAAAAAATATTAACTTGACTTTTTTTACTCTATTTACTTTTGTTCTAAAAGTCTACATGCCCCATATCTAGTGAAGCTATCGGAGCATACAAAGTAAAAACATATTATGCTTCCTGACACTTTTTCACTTTCTCTTTAGATAATAGAGCAAGATGTTTTCAACTCTTCTTTTTTCTCACTGGTGGCGTTGACGGTGTGTGAACCCTCTTCCATTGGGTTTAACATGGCAGATCTGGAGGTGATGACTCAGCTGCCAGGGGTGTGCGCTCCTTTGCTTAAAGCTTTGGCATCAACGCCTTACAGGACACAGCTGGAGAGTGGCATTAGGAAGAGAATAACCGTACAGAGGTCTGTTCAGTTATTAGTAAGGTTCAGTAAATTGAGTTGTGCGGTCTTTTGGTTGTTGCACCTACTCTGACATGTTGGACAGTGGTGTTCAAAAGCCCAAATCTAGTTTGTGCTTTTTTCCCAATTCCATTGCCCCTCCTTTTTCCTGTTGTCTCCACATGTACATTTGATATCAATTGGGGTTACGATTGAAATATTGTTGATGACATTTTTAAATGAACAGAATTATTTAGTATATGGTTTATATATGCACTTGTTTATTTATGTCTGTTTGTGTTCTCTGTCTTTTTTCGGACAGTGTGGAGGAGTTGTGTGCTATTAATCTGTATGAGGCAGACACCAGAGACAGTCATGCTAGCATGCATCTGTTACTTTCAGCCTGTAAGCAGCTTCACCTGTCTGGGCTGCTCAACTCAGTTCTACAAAGTCAGGTACACACTGAATTAGGCCTGTCGCAATAATCAATATATTGACTTATCGCGCAATATATGTACATGACCTCAATAATTTTTGGTGACGCAATATTTCGCCCATTATATTTACTTACTTAATGTCACCGTGTTTTTTACATTCCACTTGCGCCTGTGTCTTTTGCAGCTTCTCGTACATAACGTGGTGTAGTCATGAGGTGCTAGTTCAAATTAAAAAAATTCTTCTACAAAAAAAGTTTAATCTGCAGATATGGTCTTGTTTAGGGATCTGTG